>NC_028641.1:37985917-38060260 GCF_001406875.1 Solanum pennellii
TCAGGGTCAGGTAGGGTATATTTAGGTATACTTTAGTGACTTTTTGCCCTCCTTGACATATCGGCTAAACATACAATTTTCTATCATTTTATTTTGCCCAGTTTCCCACATTCTTTCACCTTGCTATTTTCCCTTTTTTCTTCATTTGTGTAAGTGACTCTCTTTATTTCTTGCTTGTATATTTTTTTTTTCATTTTGACTTTTCTTTTAACTAATTTTTGAGTCACTTTACTTTTGTTCTTTCTCTCTCTTTATTCTTTCAACCCCATTTTCCAGAGCATTCCTCATAATAGCAACCCTCAACTCATGGCTTTGCCATGAGTCAAAGTACACAATACCCAAAGTTGGGTCAGGGCCATACAAAGGTTGTTTACTGCATTAGCCACCCTCAACTTATGCTTTTGGCACAAGTTGAGGTGCACATGTCCAAGGAGGGACCAGGGCCAACACATTATTCCCAGAAAAGATCAGTTGGGGTGAGAAAGAAAGGTCTAATTTAAGCTCAAATCATTTAAATCAAAGAAGGATAAATTTCATTTGATTTTCTTTTATTTAGGCTAAAAATGGGCTATATTGAATAATGGCCTATGATCCTTTCCTAATTGTCTATTACAGCTTACTTTTAGCAGGACTAACCAGGCAAGTTCTAGCTCAGTACAAATAGTGGACTATTCAAATCTTCCTCACACTCACTTGACATCTCATCACTCTACCAGATTATCTGAAACCTAGTTCGAATTTTAGACTTAGGGTCATGTAGTGGTGTACCTCTATGTCATGCTTAGAGCCACACATTTATCAATTACTATGCCTAGTCATGCATCATTTTCCATTTTATCAGGATATCATTTTAGCCATCATGCTCAAGAATTAAACTATGTACACAAGATATAGACATGCCGGTTCAACAGAAAAAGTAATCAGTCTTTCGGGGAAAAAGAACACAAGCAAGAAAACTCCAAAAGAGGATAGTGAATTGGGCTACTCAGACATCACCCTAGCACTCACTTTCCATTTACCCCATGGTGCCATCCTAATACTGGAGTAATAGTTGTTATTATACGAGAACTCTATGAAAGGCAGATGGTCATCCCAACTATCCTTGAAGTCAATCACACACGCCCTCAACATGTCCTCCAATGTTTGAATGGTACGCTCTGCCTGCCCATCATTCTGAGGATGAAAGGCAGTACTAAGCTTCACCTGCGTGCCTAAGCTATTCTGGAAGGATCTCAAGACATGTGAAGTGAACTGAGCACCTCTATCTGAAATGATAGACAAAGGAATCCCATGCCATCTCACAATCTCAACGATGTAGAGTCTCGCATAATCCTCGGCTCTGTCAGTGGACTTCACAGGGATAAAGTGGGAAGACTTAGTCATCATGTCCACGATAACACATATGGAGTCAATTTGTGTCCTAGTCTTCAGAAAACCAACCACGAAGTCAATATTAATGGTATCCCATTTCCAAGTCGTAACCTCAATAACCTGAGTAACACCACCAGGTTTTAGATGTTCCGCCTTAACATGTTGACAATTATTACACTTGGCCACATGTTCTACAATGTCTTTCTTCATGCAATCCCACCAATAGATCTGCTTCATATCATGATACATCTTGGTGGAATGTGGATGTATGGAATATCTGGAACCATGGGCCTTTGCAATGATCCTGGTCTGAAAATCATCCACATCTGGTACACACATCCTGTCTTGGTACCTCAGTATGCCTTCATCTCCCATAGCAAAAGACTCATTCATCATACTCAACACTGAGTCCTTCAGCTCCATCAACACAGGATCAAGATGCTGACCCTCCTTGACTTCAACTACTAAGGGTGATTTAGAACTAGGATGAACTGAAACACCCCCACCGGAAGAGTCAACCAACCGCGCACCCAGTCTGGCCAGTCTATGTATATATTTCACCATTTCCTTCTTCCCATCCTCAACGTGAGTTATACTTCCCATGCTCATCCAACTCGAAGCATCAGCTACAACATTAGCTTTACTTGGATGGTAGTGGACATTCATGTCATAGTCCTTCAACAGCTCCAACCATCTCCGCTGACATAGACTCAAATCTCTCGATATGAACAGGTACTGGATACTCTTGTGGTCTGTGAATACATCCACATGCACCCCATAAAAGTAGTTCTTCCACAGCTTTAGTGCAAACACCACAGCTACCAACTCCAGGTCATTAGTGGGATAATTATTGTCATGAACCTTGAGTTGTCTGGACGCATAAGCTATCACCTTACCACCCTACATTAGAAAACAACCCAAACCATTCCTACATGCATCACCATACACAGTGTTATTCTCACCACACATAGGCAAGGTAAGCACCTGGGCTGAAGTGAGTTTATCCTTGAGCTCATGGAAACTCTTCTCACAAGCCTCCGTCCATTCAAACTTGACCTTCTTCTTAGTCAAAGCTTTTAGTGAGGCAGCATTGAACGAAAAACCCTCCACGAACCTGCAATAATAACGAGACAATCCCAAGAACCTACGAATATCTATGGGAGTATGTGGTTTTGGCTAGTTCATAACAGCTTCAGTCTTCGTAGGATCTACCTCCACACCTTTGTCTGACACAACATGACCCAGGAAGGTCACTAATCTAAGCCAGAATTCACACTTGTAGATTTTTTGGCATACAACTGATGTTGTCTAAGTACCTACAAGGTGAGCTCAAATGTTGTTCATACTCTTCCTTGGTTTTGAGTACATGATAATGTCATCAATGAATACTATGACGAAGGAGTCAGGATATTCACAGAAGACCCTATTCATGATGTCCATTAATGCAGCAAGTGCATTCGTGAGACCAAATTACATAACAAAAAAACTCGTATTGACCTTAATGGGTACGAAAGGCTGTCTTTGGAACATCTTCATCCCTAACCCTGAGCTCATGGTACCCTGAACGAAGATCAATCTTCGAGAAGAAACTAGACCCTTAGAGTTGGCCGAACAAGTCATCTATTCTGGGAAGTAGATACTTATTCTTGATAGTGACTTTGTTTAGCTGCCGATAATCGATACACATTTTAAGGGTTATATCTTTCTTTTTCACAAACAACACTGGAGCGCCCCAAGTGGATATGCTTGGCCAAATGAAACCCTTATCAGTGAGATCTTTAACTGCAGCTTCAACTCTTTGTGTTCAGCTGGAGCCATTCTGTTAGGAGGAACTAAAATTGGTTTAGTATCGGGTTCTAAGTCGATACCAAAGTCAATCTCTCGAGTGGAAGGAACTCCAGGCAAATCATGAGGAAATACATCTTGGATCTCGTTCACTACAGGCACTGAGTCCATGGAAGGAATGTCATCATCTAAATCATTAACACTCACAAAATTACATAATAACCCCTTCAACATAATTTTATTGGCTTTAAGGTTCGAAATCAAGGGATTATGGATGACTCGAGTTGTAGCCCTCCCAGACTAGCTCTTCTTCATTAGGGAAACGAAATCTCACAACCCTATTACGATAATCCATACAAGCATAACAACTGTGAAGCCTGTCCATGCCAAGAATAACATCAAAATCATGCATTAGTAACTCACCCAAGTCTGCACACATACTCTTACCACATACAACTATTGGGCAATCTTTGTATACTCTATCAGTTCTTACATTTTCTCCTAAAGGTGTACTAATCACTATAGGATCATTCACAACTTCAGGCAATATCTCAAAAGTGAGAGAAAGCAAAGGAGTTACAAAGGAAAGCGTAGACCCTAGATCAAGTATTTCAAAAACAGAAGTTGAGACTACTTGCAGCATACCTGTGACCACATCAGCGGACTTCTCCTGCTCCTCTGCCCTTCAAGGCATAAAATGTGTTCCTCATAGGAGGCTCGGCTGCTGCTGCAACCTGTGGATTAGGCCTAGGCTGTGCATTACCACCAGCCTGACCTGTGTTTTGTGGGCAGTCGCTAACCATGTACCCTCTCTTACCACAACCAAAGAAGGCATTAGTGCCCTATCTGCACTCTCCACTGTGAGCACGTCCACACTTAGCACAGTCGTTTCTGGGACGCTGCATCTCACCTCCATTGCCCTTCCTGGGCTTGGGTCTGCCTCTTCAAGGTACTCTACTCCTCTGAGAGTTAGAGTTCACTGAAATCTGTTCCCCTTTTTGAACCTTGGATGCTCGCGGACCAAAAATTGTTTCTGTTGCCTCCATGGCTGGAACCTGCCTGATCTAGCATCACGAACGCCCCTCTTCTTGCATTTGTCCTCCACCTGCTGGACAGGTACCATCAACCTTTATAGGTCCATTTTATCATGGAGCATCGCAGACCAACACTCCTCTTCTAGATCTCCGTTGATTCCTATGAGGAAGCTGCTCATCTAATCCCTACTGTTAGATACAAGGGAAGTAGCATACCTGGATAGCTTAACAAAATTCAGGGAATACTCCCTGATTGTCATGGATCCCTACTTCAGGCTGATAAACTTCTCAACCTTGGCCTCCCTCATCTCTATGGGATAGAATATCTCCATAAAGGTTGTCTTAAGCATCTCCAAGTGACCAGAACTCCGCCCAAAACTTGGCTATCTTGCCACATCCTGCACCTAGTCTGTGCAACATCCTTGAGTTGATAGGAAGCCAACTCTTCTTTCTCAGTATCTATGTCCCCCAAAGCCACCAAGATCTTATGCACCTCATATACAAACTCCTGAGGATCCTCCTAAGTCTTAGACCCTGTGAAAATAGGAGGATTCATCCTAATAAAGTTTCTCAGCCTTTCAGCCATACTGCAAGCCGGTGGGTCCTCCCTCTGAACATTCTGTTGGTTTACCTGGTCAGTCGTGGCTTGGTCCTGCATAGTGATGGTCTGTGCCATCTGGGCCAAAGATGCCCTTATCTCAGATTAAGTAAACCCAGCAGGGTTAACTGGCAAAGCCACTCCTTTGACTGGAGCCTGGGGTGGAACCTGATTGTCCCCAGCAACTGCTGATCCTCTCCTCTTACCAATGGTTCTCCTAGTATTCATTTTCTGAGAAACAACAAGGATTGATGGTAGACACGCTCATAATATGAAGAAATCAGACATTAAGAGAAGGAAGGATGAGATCAGAAGAAGGGAAATTTTCCTACGCATCATGTAGTCTCTAATTCAGAATAGTGGTGCACTTCCCTACCATGACTTAGAAACTACTTAATGTGGTTGATGTGAACTTATTATCCTCTGTATTTAACCTAGTTCTCTGATACAAACTTTGTCACGACCGGAATCTAGAACACACACGAGACCGGCATCGTTGACCTCTCAGAGATCGCAGACAAGGCTACATACGTCATTCTTACTTCATTTAGGTTAATTTTAGCGGCAAATTTAATTTTTTTGTTTTCTTATCATACTTGTATACATACTACTTAACATCATAGGCGTTCACAAATCAACCATCTAATATAGAGGTAATTAAATGAAAGAAATAGTTCATAATAGCATTAACGTATTTTTGCCAAAACGGCACCAATACAAATTCTAAAAAAAGTGGAAAGAAACACTAGTGGAACATGATCAACTAGATATAGCATACATCTAAGATAGATAATAGCGATAGACATCCTCGAAATCATGAGGGCCTACCAAGTCCGGATTAAAACTCCACGTCCGGATAGGTGCAACAACAACCTGTAAGCTCTAGCATCCACCTGTACCTGCGTCTAAAATTATAGAATTATATGGTATTAGTACACACTTGTAATAAGTATGGGCTTATGCAAGCACACACCAAGGACATGCATGATTAAGAACAGCTCTTTCCTAATAATATGATTATGGAAAGTCAAGTTAGTGGACTTGCCAAATTGGAATTAGGAAAGTTAGTGAGCTTACCAAATTTGGATTAGGAAAGTGAATGAACTTTCCAAATTTTGATTTTGTAAAGTCATCCCATGAGAGTAACATGCAGCATCATACTTATCAAATTGCACACAGCACATAACATCTTGCACATAACGCATAACATATTGCATATAGCACATAACATATTGCATATGCCATGAGACCTTGGAATCATTGACTTGACATCAAGACTTCCAAAAATGAGGGCTCAACATATGGGACCTCAACTAGGGATCTTTCTTTAGGAAACACAGAGTCTGCTTCATTCATTCATATGTACTTCATTTCATTCATTCATAAGCTAGTGTAAACACCAGCTATACCTAGGATGTAGTTTAAGACTCTCATCGGGTTTGCTGTGCAATGATCAAGAATAACAAAGAGTCATTACTTGAGTCTAGCTCACCTCTTGATTATTCTATCCTAACACCTTGGTATCGTTCATTTCTTTATGTGCATCATTTGAGGCTGGCCTCATTGATTTATTGGGAACTTTAACTTTAACCGCCATAGATCATGTCAGAATCATGATCTAGTGTCTCCCCCACACTGAAAAAAGGTTGAATCACCAGCCAAAGTGACCAAAACATGCTAGCATACAAGGGAATTGAACCCCGCCAGATCCCTATATTGGCAGTATAGGTTCGAAGACTAGGATATATAAGGAGGCACATACCCGGCATGCCGGACAGTCTCATCTCATGAGAGTTACGTGAACTTCCGCCCTTCTCGAAATAGGGCATCACCGCTCATAGCTAATCTATCAGTGCTCTGTATAAAGTTCCATTACACTCAACTCATACGTCATGGAAGCTGGTTTCTAGAATGAGGACATCATAGCTCAAAGATGATTTCTCATCTCCTCATTAGTATTATGTGTGTTAATCTCAATACTTTGATTAGAGTTTTCATAGAGACTGGTCTCTTCATTAACTTTACACTCTCATAGGTGAGTACGTTTTCGTAACATTTACTTAGGCTCATTTGAGATTGCTCTCATCTTTTACATTAGCCTCATATCATCTTGTAACCACATTCATTAACATTAGCACATTTGTTCTGCATAATTACAAACCCCTTTTTATGTGAATGTTCATTTCAGCATATGCTAATGCACTTGGCCATTTGTGTGTTTCACACTCTTACTTAACCCTTCTGGGGTTTCATTATTTCATTACATAATGCCAATCAACATTGCCATTTAGTGTGTTTTACACTTTTACTTAACCTTTCTAGGGTTACATCATTTCATTACATACATCTTAGGTTCACTTAATTTAAAACATATGATAGACTTATGGATCTATACATACAAGCCATGAGGGTTCATTCATAAATCGTTTAGGTGATTCATATCTTCCGATGATTATGTGGTACAAGACTTATGCATCTTGTGTGTATGACAGATCTCGATTTCGATCTAAGTAGGCATCATTATTCTTGAATATTTAATTCACGTGTGTTTTATGCATCAATACGGAACTTGGGCAAGGGACCTGGTTTTCAAATTCCTTGGACAGTACTTTACATCTTTCTTTTTATTTAATTTCAAAACCACATGAAATTGGGACCCTAGATCGATCCCCAACATCAATGTTTCCTTTTTAGTTCTATCCTTTGAAAATTCTCTTCCTTGGCCGGGGGGTTGTGTGTTCGAACCCCCACAGCCTCACTTTATGTTTCTTTTAATCTCTCTTTTACTGCCCAGAGGTCATGGGTTCGATTCCCACGCCTCACATTTATTTTACTTTAGTTTTTCTTACGTTCAGACCGAGAGGTTGTGGGTTCAAAATCCCACTCCTCTCATTCCTAATTTTGTATTTTATAATTCAGCCAAATACACTAGATATTGAATCCCCTTAACCCCTTTTTCTTTTCACGTATTTACTGTATCTCAGGGGTGAGGTCGCGGGTTCGAATTCTAGTGATCTCAGATAATTTACACTCAATTAATTTTCCATATTTGTTCATCTACGTTTAGCCAAAACTAAACTTTTATGTTGCTGGAAATTTGGTCACATTTCAGCTCACTTTCTTCAACATTTTCACTTGAAATCATAGGGTAATTCGTAGACCATTTAACACGTTTTATGGTGCATTTTTCATAGATTCGTTTAGCCATGAGATCATCACTCAAATCAGCCACATTTCATCTTGCATGAACATCAAGATTTACATACGTTTATACACATGCGATAACAACCATAACATTACAATTTTGGAGCATCAATCCGAGAACATTAGTCACGGTCACATCCTTGCACACACATACACATAGTTCTGAAAAGTCATTCATACGATTTCAAACACACAAACATGAAAATATTCATCACAAAAACATAACACACGCCTAATACCCAACCTAAGAATCATTAAGAGCTAGTGACAGGGACATGCAACGAGGAACAACCCTAGTTTTCGAACTAAATATTCTGAACCTTAAAGGGTCTCTTGGGAAAGGGACCAAGAGAGAAGAGAACCCATACCTTTAATGACGTTCAAACCTTGAAGTTGCTTCCCAAACCTTTTCCAACACTGACGTCCAAAACCAATTTTCAACATCAAACTTTTGACGGAAAACCCTCTCTTATCCTAACATATTTTGCTTAGCGTGTGATTTTATTTTTCGTTGTGAGTTCTTCATGTGTGAAGATCATTGGTTTACCTACTGTTCTTATACGTTATTTGGCAGAGAGAACATGAATGAGATTGATAGAGACGTGACAGAGAGTTGAGCGTGAGAGGAGAGAGTTACCTTACGCTTAGGAGTCTAGTTTAGGACTTAGTCAAATAAGGTTTACTTAATTATTATAAAAATCTGATTTTCCTTTTATTTTAAATCAGTCACTAAATAATAGTATTAATTAATTTCATTAATTTACCAACTTAAATAAAAACAACTTTAATTCATCGCTTCCACCTAGGTTCGAACCCGGGTGGAGCAAGACTTCACTTCAAGAGCAAATTTTAAGCCCTCTCTCCCCAAAATGCCCCTCCACATAATTCTTTAGCAAAGTGTAACAACAATATGGTACATGGAATAGTGAAAGCGCCCGGATCTTTTTTCTTTTGCACAAGAGACCTTGTAGCAATAGAAATACATTGTTGCATTCGGTCATCATCCTCAAAACTTACTGATCTTTTCTTAATAACCATATATTTCATAAACTTGGCATAACTGGGCATTTGTTCAAGAGCTTCTACCAAAGGGACATTGATGGAAAGCTGTTTTAACATAGTAATAAAATGCCGGTATTTACCATCCTCAGTCTTCTTCACCAATCTTTGCGGAAATTGTGGTGGTGGTCTAGGAACGAAGATCACCTTTTGGGGTATCTTTACTTCTTTCACCGCTTTATGTTTCATCAATATTATTGTTATAAGTATTTGTTAGTACATATTAAATAACAAATGTTAATTGAGTAGTCAAGCAAGTTTTCTCTGCTAGATTAGTTGAAGGTACGACAAAAAAACCCTTACAAATCTCTAATTTGTTCATCAAAGTCTTTTTTCACATACAAGGATGAGATTTTGTGTTCTTTAGAGGAGATTTAGTAACTTTGCAAGCCCATATTTTTTTGTTTTTATGTTGTTGTTATCTATTTTTACTAAATTTTATCACTAGATATTATGAGTACTTTGAGGATTGAAAGTTGATTGAAGTGTTAGTTAATTTTCTTAGGTATGTTATTTTAAAACATGAGAACTTTTTTGGTTAGAATGATTTTTTATCATTATCGGATATCTCATAGTTTACTCCCTTCAGTGTATGTATTTTCTCGATGTTTTGTTGTCTCCTTAAAATTGTATTAATTTTTTTTGTTTGGTATGTATGTGAGCTAACTTGGACAAAGCTTTTGTTCTTTTAATGTTTTTTCTTTTTTTTCCCTTCTCATTCAACTCTACCAAATATTTTGGTATGACTTATGACTATTTTCATTAAACTTGATTTGAAGAATATAAAACAAAATATGACCTGAATAAAAGTAATATCTTAAGCTACAAAATATATGTCTATTAACATAGATTTGTTCACAAGTCATTGCTGAGCATTTGAGTTATCTAGGTTAGAGTCGTTTTTAATTTATTAATGTTTTCAAGAATATTTCATTACCATAAGTCTAGAATCCAACATTTTGATCTACGTGTACTTTCATAATACAATAACTATATATACATATTTCTGAAAAGTTCGTAAAGCTGCATTGATGAAGCATCGAAAAGGGTCTTCAGAGCATCAGTTTAATGATGAATAAATTTCTAAAAGGCTCAACAATATTATTTTACTGTTGTTTATAATTTATTTTTTCCTTCTATAAATTATGTTAGAGTAACAATAACAAAATTTGGTGAACGTTTAACCTCGGACAAGTAGATTGTCTCTTAAAAAATTTATTTAAGTCGTTAACAAATATTTATTTAAATTATTTATAACTTATATTTATTTAATTTATTTGTAACTTGTATTTATTATCAAAAACTTTTATATAATTTGTTTTTAACAAGGAGTTATTGATGTGTCGTCGTTTCACGGTTTCTTAAGATTGGTGTGTGTCAGGGCTTTTTGTAGTAATTCTAATATGTTTTGTCTTTGTTTTTTCAGGAAAGTTGTCCTAAACGAAAATGTAGAAGGCTGTGAAAAATTAGTGCAGATGTGACCTAGGAAGCCATCGATGGCCCGTCATCCGATCGAAAAAGTGTAGGTGGTGACCGTAGATTGAAGGTTCAGGCATCTGGAAGAAACTCAGGGAATTCTGACCAAGTGTGGTGCTACAAAGGGATCGGTGGTAAGTTGACGGACCACCCTGGCAAATTATTTATGTGATCAGAGACTATCCCATTACCTGATGTTGAAGAAAAGCTAAGTATGCAACGACGATAAGCATCGATAGACCGTAATTGCATCGACAGACTGTGTTTTTGGTCCGTCGATTGGATAAGAGAAGATGCAATGTGCAGGCTTTGAAAAGATGTTATGTTTGGACCGACAGAGGAAGTCGACAGTCCGTCGTTTTTACCGACGGACTGTCGATAAGGGTCATCGATCAAACCCGCATTTTGTACAAATTTTCCTTATTTTGAACTCTTTTTAGGACTCTTTTTATTATAAATAAGGTAAAAACCTCATTTTTGGGGTTGGATTCTTTTACTAATTTCATAATTTTGTTCTTGGATATTTGTTTTGCAATTAATTCAAATTTCCAGATTTGGTTTTCAAGATAATTGTGTGATTTCAAGTTGAATTTCTGGATTTCCTTCGAATTTGTTAAAGTAAGTTCATGATTTATTATTTATCAATTATGAATTAATTTCTTCTAAGCATGGGTAACTAAATCCACAACTAGGGTTGTGGAACTATGAGTGATTAACAAAATAAACCTAGCTAAATAACAATTGTTAAATAGGTTATTGCATGCATCGACAATTCATTCATCTAGAAGTCTTTTTAACGAGTGCACACATTAGAAATCGCCTTATTGCTACTTGCCGGACCAAGGGGGTAGTTAATAGGAAAAGAATTATCGACATAGATTTACTGGATACTATCTAATAGGCTAGTTTCAATTGGTGTGAAGTAATAACTAGCCAAACATCGAATATGATGCTTAATATGAAGTAAAGGTAAGGGTTAGTAACATAGACACACGTTGCAGGACCAAGGTATGGGGTGAACTTCTCTAAATGCCGGACCAAGGATTTAGAGATTCATAACTTATCACTTTGCATGAAAAAAAGTAGAAAAAAATTGTTATAGCTAGGATTATGGCATTATGAACCTATGGGGAACACTTATACCCTAGTTTTTCTCAAAAATTGATAAACAACAATAATTCACTTTTGCTACTTCTTTGATTTCACAACATTGCAACGCTTTTGTTTCATAAAACCCCCCTTTAAATTACTAGTTTTCAGAAAGGACTTGACTAAATCGAGGTAATCGTACATTAAAGTTCAGCCTAAATCATTTTCCTCGTGGGATCGACCTCAACCTAATAGTTTGGTTCTTTACTTGATACAACTGCTTATACTTCTTTTAGGGGAGTGTAATTTGACCGTATCAAATTTTGGTGCCGCTGATATACCATGGTTTCATGGTATTTTTAATACTTTTTCCTTAAGTTTAGTCTGTCCAAAAGCCTTTTTGTACTAATTTTTATGTAAGTTTCTCTTTATTTGCAGGAAATTTGTCTAAAAGATGAATGCGGAGGTTTTTGAGCAAGAAATACAAAAAAGTACCACTTACGGAGCTTGTGACGGTTCATCGTGCTCGTGACGGTCTGTAGGTGGCATCGTAGTTCAGCTGCTGAAGGAAGATGGGGAATTCTGACCAACTATGGGGTTACGGAGTGCGTGACGGACCGTCGTAGCCACGACGGTCCATCTTACTGGTTCGTCATGAAGATAAGAGAAGTAGTCCCAGAACCCAAATTCCAAGAGTTCAAGTGTTCTGGAACGGAGACCCTCGACGGACCGTTGTGCCTGTGGCGATCCGTCATACCTGCCGTCGAGGGTAATGAAGAGAGAAGCAGAAGAAATTGCACAAGTATAGGATGACGAAATCCATGACGGTCCGTCGTGACCACGACGATCCGTCGCGAGGTCCGTCGACCCAGCCGCGTTTTGACAGATTTCCAGCAAATAGAGTCCTTCTTTAATTATGTTTTTATTTTTGATAAATAGTTCGAAAAACCTCGTTTTCAGGGTTAGACTCTTTGGTAGTTAGATTTTCATATAGTTAGACTCTTGATTAATATTAGACTCTTTGTTAGACTCTTGATTATTTTTAGACTCTTTGGTAGTTATATTTTTCATATAGTTAGACTCTTGGTCATTTGAGCTTCTTTTGTGGATTAGACTTGGTGATTATTGTTACACTTTTGGAGAAACTTTAGTCTTCAATTACTTTCAATAATTTATTGTTGGTGACTTTTGTTGATTAATCAAGTGAACTTGTGGATTTTATTCTTTCTCATTGAAGTAAGTGCATAAACTCTTATATTACATATTTGAATATTGTGATTAAGACTATGGGTAACTAAACTCCATAACTAGGGTTGTGGGAACCATAGGCGAATAATGAGGTAAAACCTAACTAAAATAACAATTCTAGAATAGCTTCTTGCATGTATTGATAATTCTTTCGCTTAGAAGTCTTTTTAACGGATGGCCAACGTTAGAACTCGCCTTAATTCTACTTGTCGGACCAAGGAGGTAGATAATAGGAAAAGAATTATCAACAAAGATTTAGTGTACTATCTAATAGGCTAGTATTGATTGGTACGACGTAATAACTTAGTCAAATATCAAATACGATGCTTAATATGAGGTAAAGGTAAGGGTTAGTATAGCAACACACGTAGCCGGACCAAGGTGCGGAGTGAAATTTTCTAGATGCCGGACCAAGGATTTAGAAATACATAACTTATCACTTTGCATGCAAGATACTATGAAAGAATTGTTATAGTTAGAATTATCATGCTATGAACCTGTGGGGAACACGTAAACCCTAGTTACTTTTATTAATTGATTAAACTCTAACATTTGGAGCTGTTAGTTGTCTCCTTTAATTTCGCTAGTTGTCTCATTTATTTAGAAATCGAAAACCCCATTTTTATTGTCTTTGCTTTCCAAGGAAATAATTGACTAAATTGTAGTAATAATAGATTGAAGTTCAGTCTGAAATATTTTCCTCGTGGGAATGATTCCAACCTCGTTAGTTGGGTTCTTTACTTGATACGACCACTTTACTTCTTATTTTAGAAGTAAGTTTGAGCGTATCAAATTTTGGCGCCGCTGCCGGGGAAAGTAGCTTTTAGATTAACTTAAACTTATTACTATAGTTTAGTCTATATTTTTTTAGTTTTACTTTGTGTATTGTTTTGATTCTTGGCTCTGATAATGAGCGTGACCCCGAGTACGTGCCCCCAGGCACTTCCACACCATCTCGAGTTGCACGTGCTGCCAGAGCCACACCCAAAAAGGTGGCGTCCAGCGTAGTCACTGGCTCCCAGTCTAATGAGGAGCGCACACTGACCGACACACCTTCTTGGTCAACTACTAATGAAGAAGAAGCGTATGGCTCCTTAGGAGTTTCGTGGTTGGAGGAAGCCTCCGGATCTACTGAGGTCCCTGCACCCGCCACCGCTGCACAGTCTGCCTCGTCTGATGAGGCTGACAGTTTTCAATCCACACACGGGGGACCGACTAGTGCTCTCACCCCGGTCACCGACCAGCCCAACCGGTGGTGTGTCGACGGGCAGTATCAAGTCTATTCCGACGCAAAGTTCCTGAATGACAAAGGAGTCATGACACAGACACTTACATTGGAGCGGCGGGTCCTTACGGGAAGTCTCTCGACTATGCCAAAGATCCATAATCTCTTCACCAGACATCGACTGGAGTGGACAGCGTGTTCGTTGGGACGTTATAGTGAAGAGTTGGTCGGAGAGTTCTACGCCTCTTACGTGGCTACTCTCATATCACCAGATTGATAGGTGGGATGCCCCCGCCAAACAGGCCACACTGGAGCATGTCCGAGTACGTGGCATTCAAGTTGATATCTCCCTGCCTGCCATCCGCCAGTATCTATACGTCCAGGATGTTGATGCCAATCGGACCCCTCTCACCGCCGAGTTTGACTACCGGTGGCAAATTGTCAAAGATGGCCAATTCCTGCGTGAGCCATCGCTAAGAGAGACCACCAAGAGGTGGATGGCCCTGCACTTGTCTGTTGATGGAGAGGGTGCTGACTGGGTGACCTAGCCGAAGGGATCCATCAAGAAGGCTAACCTGACCTTCACGCTGAAATTTTATGGTTGATTGTCCGCCACTGCCTTTCCCCCAAAGCCGCTGGTAATATAGTCACATGGTATCGTGCAGTACTGATGGCGGCGATGATAGCTGGGTGTGAGGTAGACTTTGCTTGGCTTCTACCGGCGGTCATGCAAGAGAGGGCTTTTAAGGTCACAACTACTTACCCTTTCTCGTGCATGATATTTTCTCTATGCAGGTCCGCAGGTGTTCCTATATGGCACGTTAATCAGCTCAAGACCCCGCTGGGCACTGTTGATATCGGCCTCATCAGGGATGAGGCCAATGAGTTGGATCCACGCAGAGGGCCCCGTCAGAGTTGCCTTCACTTGGTGACAATCTAGCTGATACGGTAGCACAGGCCCGCACGGCTACGCAGGCGCCTTCCACTGACACTACCCCAGTCGAGTCTATCCTGGGTAGTAGCACTTACCCGAGCTCCTCTCGCTCAGCCCCTTTCCCCGCTTTGGTCCCGCTTGCTAGGGTCCAGAAATTAGAGGCACAGATGGATACACTTGTGCATCTCATCCAGCCTTTGATGCAGAGGTCTATTGCTGAGGCAGAAGAGCGCTTGAAGCAAAAAATGATCCAGCACACAGAGCGGAAGATCGCTAAGGTTCATTAGCGCTTGGACGATTTTGAGTTGTGGGTGCTAGCCCAGCCAGCCCCTCTGGTGGATGTGTCGACCCTTCAGACTGCGATCGACAGTCTTCGCGCAGACATCGATATGATCTTAGAGGCTAGGGTGCCTGATTCTGAGGCCCCTTCTGCAGAGCCTGCTGAAGACACAGTGATGGCGGCCTTATTCGCCACTTCTGAGATTCCATCACCTCCCCCTCGAGAGCATGCCAAGAGGCGTAGGGGTCGAGAGGAGGATGAGGCTCGAACACGGAAGAATGAGCGTCGTGAGATGGAGGCTGCGAGGAGAGCCTCGCTTGCTGATGAGGAGGCGTGTCAGATGAGGGCAGTAGAGTTAGCTGCTAGAGCATCTAGCTCCATAAATGTGGAGATAGCAGGAGGCACTGGTGATAGTGTTGTTGATGCTTTGGACACTACTGAGGGTGTCCAGATTACAGAGGTAGTGGGTTCCGGAGAACTAGACCCACCAGCTTGGTGATTGTCGGCGCTTTGCGCCCCAGGTTTGCTTCACCTACCACTCTTGTATTTCAATTTTTTTATGCATTGGGGACAATTTCATGTCTTTTTATTCGGGGTGGGGTAAATGTTATGTGAGTGCTAGGATGAAGTATGAGTATCCCAATGCACTATCCTCTTTTAGGGTTTTCTTGCCTGTGTTCTTTTTCCCCAAGAGACTGATTATTTTTTCTGTTGAACTGGCATGTCTATATCTTGTGTACATAGTATAATTCTGAAGCATGATGGCGAAAATAATATCTTGATAAAATGAAAATGATGCATGACTATGCATAGTAATTGATAAATGTGTGGCTCTAAGCATGACATATAGGTACACCACTGCATAACCCTAAGTCTAAAATTCAAGCTAGGTCTCTGATAATCTGGTAGAGTAATGAGATGTCAAGTGAGTGTGAGGAATATTTGAATAGTCCACTATTTGTACTGAGCTAGAACTTGCCTGGTTAGTTAAAAGTAAGTTTTAATAGACAATTAGGAAAGGATCATAGGCCCTTGTTCAATATAGCCCATTTTTAGACTAAATAAAAGAAAACCAAATGAAATTAATCCTTCTTTGATCTAAATGATTTGAGCATAAATTAGACCTTTCTTTTTCACCACAACTGATCTTTTGTGGGAATAATGTGTTGGCCCTGGTCCCTCCTTGGACATGTGCACCTCAGCTTATGCCAAAAGCATATGTTGAGGGTGGCTAATGCAGTAAACAACCCTTTTTATGAACCTGACCCAACTTTGGGTATTGTGTACTTTGACTCATGGCAAAGCCATGAGTTGAGGGTGGCGATTATGAGGAATGCTCTGGAAAGTGGGGTTTAAAGAACAAAGAGAGAGAAAGAACAAAAGTAACGTGACTCAAGAATCAGTTGAAAGAAAAGTGAAAAAAAATAACAAAAATAAAAAAAAATACAAGTAATACAAGCAAGAAAAAAAGAGAGTCACTTACACGAATGAAGAAAGAATGAAAAATAGCAAGGTGAAATAATATGAGAAACTGGGCAAAATAAAATGATAAAAAGTGGTATGTTTAGCCGATATGTCAAGGAGGGCAAAATAAAGTCACTAAAGTACACCAAAATATAACCTACCTGATCCTGAGCCTATGTTACGAGCTAAGAAAGTCCTATCGTGATCGTAAGAGTTGTATAGTAAACTTAAAGCTGTGAAAATAAGGGCAATCTTATTGCAATATATATGAATGAGTGTGAATTTGTTCTGAGAGTAAGTTTAAAAAACAATCCTTATACTAAAACTGAAATCATTATGTGAAAAATGAGGATATTGTTTTGAAGTCAGGACACTAGTTGCAATACCGGAAATATTAGCACCTCGGTCAGAAATTGAAGAGGATAGGTGTTAGTGCATGGTGAGTCTGTGTCATGATCTGATTCCCCATAATTCAAGCCTAATAGTGATAGCATGCATGAACATGCTGAGACTGATCGGGATTGATAGCCAAATGATTGCGAAAGATAAAACATGGATAATATTGTACAAAGATTTTGTATTGAGTCATCGTGCGTTGCTTGAGGACAAACAACGAATTTAAGTTGAGGGTATTGGTATACCGTGGTTTCACGGTATTTTTAATACTTTCTCCTTAAGTTTAGTGTGTCCAAAAGCCTTTTTGTACTAATTTTTATGTAAGTTTCTCTTTATTTGCAAGAAATCTGTCTAAAAGATTAATGTGGAGGTTCTTGAGCAAGAAATACAGAAAAGTACCACCTACGGAGCTTGTGACGGTTCTCGTGCTCGTGACAGCCGGTACGTGGCATCGTAGTGCAGCTGCTGAAGGAAGATGGGGAATTATGACCAAGTGTGGGGTTACGGAGTGCGTGACGGACTGTCGTAGCCATGACGGTTCGTCCTGCTGGTTCGTCATGAAAATCAGAGAAGTAGTCCCAGTACCCAAATTCCAAGAGTTCAAGTGTTTTGGAACGGAGACCCTCGATGGACCGTTGTGCCTGTGATGATCCGTCATACCTGCCGTCGAGGGTAATGAAGAGAGCAGCAGAAGAAATTGCACAAGTATGGGATGACGGAATCCATGACGGTCCGTCGTGACAACGACGATCCATCGCGAGGCCCGTCAACCCAGCCGCTTTGACAGATTTCCAGCAAATAGAGTCCCTATTTAATTAGGTTTTTATTTTTTATAAATATTTCGAAAAACTTCATTTTTTGGGGCTAGACTCTTTGGTAGTTAGATTTTCATATAGTAAGACTCTTAATTATTATTAGACTCTTTGTTAGACTCTTGATTATTTTAAGACTCTTTGGTAGTTAGATTTTCATATAGTTAGACTCTTGGTTATTTGAGCTTCTTTTAAGGATTAGACTTGGTGATTATTGTTAAACTTTTGGAGAACCTTTAGTCTTCAATTAATTTCAGTAATTGATTGTTGGTGACTTTTGTTGATTAAATTAAGTGAACTTCTGAATTTTATTCTTTATCATTGAAGTAAGTGCATGAATTCTTATATTACATATTTGAATATTGTGATTATAACTAGGGGTAACTAAACTCCATAACTAGGGTTGTGGGAACCATAGGCGAATAATGAGGTAAAACCTAACTAAAATAACAATTCTAGAATAGTTTCTTGCATGTATTGATAATTCTTTCTCTTAGAAGTCTTTCTAACGGATGGCCAACGTTAGAACTCGCCTTAATTCTACTTGCCGGACCAAGGAGGTAGATAATAGGAAAAGAATTATCAACATAGATTTAGTGTATACTATCTAATAGGCTAGTATTGATTGGTACCAGGTAATAACTTAGTCAAATATCGAATACGATGCTTAATATGAGGTAAAGATAAGGGTTTGTATAGCAACACACGTAGCCGGACAAAGGTGCGGAGTGTAATTTTCTAGATGTCGGACCAAGGATTTAGAAATACATAACTTATCACTTTGCATGCAAGATACTAGGAAAGAATTGTTATAGTTAGAATCATCAAGTTATGAACCTGTGGGAACACGTAAACCCTAGTAACTTTTATTAATTGATTAAACTCCAACATTTGAAGTTGTTAGTTGTCTCCTTTAATTTCGCTAGTTGTTCTAATTTATTTAGAAATAGAAAACCCCTTTTTTATTGTCTTTGTTTTCCAAGGAAATAATTGACTAAATAGTAGTAATAATAGATTGAAGTTAAGTCTGAACTATTTTCCTCGTGGGAACGATCCCAACCTCATTAGTTGGGTTCTTTACTTGATACGAGCGCTTTACTTCTTATTTGAGAAGTAAGTTTGAGCATATCAGCCGCTGTCGGGGAAAGTCGCTTTTAGATTAACTTTAATATTAATTACTGAATTTTATTCAACAACTTCTTAATTTTACTTTTTTTCTTTTGTTTTGGTTTGTCTCGGGTCTAGCTCTAGTGTATGCCAAGTACACTGAGCCAAGGAGAACCAATCTTAACATTTGGTCCCGAACTTAACTAACACTCCACCATAATGAATGATCAACAAAATCTCGCAAATCTAGGAGATGGGATCAACTGTCAACTTCCTTCGCTTATTGATGCTCACAACAAAGTGATGGTGGAGAATCCTGTTGATGGTGCTTATAAGAGGCAACCTCCCATCCATAACCTCAAGAGTTCTTTAGGGGAAACATTAACATCACTGACTCTGATGGGACTTTTGTCATGCCTCCTCTACTACAGGATCACACATTTGTGGTAACTAGTAGCTTGATGCATATGCTCACCGCCAGAGGTTTGTCTTCGGGGCTACCATTTGAGTATCCACATGCTCACATCGCTAAACTGAGGTCGGTGTGTAAGAGTTGCGTAGGGAGGCCAGACTTGAACATTGATGTAATCGAATTATGGGTGTTTCGTCTCTCACTGACGGGAGAAGCCGCAATATAGTTCACTGAGTTGCCTATAATTCGACCTATAATTGGGACCAGTTGAGAGATGTGTTACTAGCACGGTACTGCATAGTGTCTAAAAACCTCAACAACAAAGATCGAGTGAACAACTTTGTTGCATTGCTTGGGGAGTCGGTGAGTAACTCTTGGGATAGATTCACCTCATTCGTAAGAAGTGTCCCAAACCACCGCATTAATGATGAGTCGTTGGAAGAGTTTTTCTATCGTGGGCAAGATGATAATAATAAGGAAGTGCTTGATACTATTACGTGAGGTTTTTATGGTGAGTGCACATATGCAGAGATTACGGAGAAGTTGGAGAAAATCTCTCGCCACAATAAGGCTTCGAGAAATAGGAAGTCAGACACTGGGAGAAAACCTTTGCAGTGCAAGCTACACACAACCCGTACACATATGAGATTCGTGAAGAGATGGTTCAAATGAGAACTGAGCTCGGGTTGGTATTGAAACATGTCACTTGGGGTGCAGAGAAAGTAAATGCGGTAAACTATTTGACTAAACCACCGACCCCAGCGGATTACTACTACTATCAAGAGGATTCTTATGCAGTGAATGAGCAAGCGGGGGTTTTCTAACAAAATTCCCAAGGCTCCAATCAGTACAATTGGCGCCAAGGTTAAGGAAATCAAGGTCGAAACTATGGTAAATACAACAAAGAGGGACAATATGTTAGATATGGAAACTACAACCACGACAACAACTTCAACCGGGGTATCTATGGTAACAGAAATGATCGAAGTGGGACCTATGTTCCGCCTCAAAATCGGGAAGTTTCTCCTAGGGATGGTTGAGGTAGTATTGCGTGAGTTGAAGATATGTTGCAAAAAATGATGAGAAGGTTTGATGCTAGTGAGGAGCACGCCAAGGAGTTGAGAGGTGATTAGGCCAATATTGGGCAAAAGGTGGATGCACATGGAGTCTCAATAAAGCACCTTGAGTTGCAAATGGCCCAATTGTCTACTATTGTGAACCCACGTCAACCGGATGCTCTTTCTAGAAATACCATTCAAAATCCTAAAAATGATGGACATTACATGGCGGTCACTACTCGAGGGGATAAGCAAACCATTGATCCACCTATGCCATCTGTAGTTGAAGATGAGTTGAGAAAAGATGATGAGGTAGTGGAAGATAATGGTGAGTTGGTAGATAAAGCAGTGAAAGAAGTAGAGATGCCCCAATAGGTGATCTCTGTTCCTAGACCACCACCACAATTTCCGCAAAGATTGGTGAAGAAGACTGAGGATGGTAAATACCGGCATTTTATTACAATGTTGAAACAGCTTTCCATGAATGTCCCTTTGATAGAAGCTCTTGAAAAATGCCCGGTTATGCCAAGTTTATGAAATATATTGTTATTAAAAATATATCGGTAATTTTTGAGGATGATGACCGAATGCAACAGTGTAGTGCTACTGCTACAAGGTCTCTTGTGCAAAAGAAAGAAGATCCGGGCGCTTTAACTATTCCATGTACCATATTGTTATTACACTTTGCTAAAGAATTATGTGATCTTGGTGCAAGCATAAATCTTATGCCTCTCTATATTTACAAGAAGTTGGGTTTGGGTGACCCAAAGCCCACTGTAACAACCCTAAAAAATGGATATGCTAAGTAATATTTAATGTGTATAGGATGCCTACGATTAGACCGGGTTCACACGGACTGATGCGCGTAGAACCAGACCTTTGAACCCTTACGATAGCCAAGACAACTAACATGGGGAGTTATTAAAGCTATGAAAGGTTGGGTCCAACCATCTAGGGCTCTCGAATACAAAGATTTCCTCAAATGAATCTTTACTGGACTTCAAAAGGGAAAATCATAGTTTTGGAGGGCTTAGGGGTAAAATGGTCTTTTTCCAGGCTATGGGTAGTATATTAATTACCCTTAACATATAATTAATTATTTAAGTAATAATGTGGAGGGGCATTTTGGGGAGAGAGGGCTTAAAATTTGCTCTTGAAGTGAAGTCATGCTCCACCCGGGTTCGAACCTAGGTGGAAGTGATGAATTAAAGTTTTTTTTATTTAAGTTGGTAAGTTAATGAAATTAATTCATACTATTATTTATTTACTGATTTAAAATAAAAGGAAAATCATATTTTTATAATAATTAAGTAAACCTTATTTGACTAAGTCCTAAACTAGATTCCTAAGCCTAAGGTAACTCTCTCCTCTCACGCTCATCTCTCTCTCACGTCTATATCACTCTCATTCATGTTCTCTCTGACAAATAACGTATTAGAACAGTAGGTAAACCAATGTTCTTCACACTTGAAGAACTCACAACAAAAAATAAAATCAAACGCTAAGCAAAATACGTTAGGCAATGAGAGGGTTTTTCGTCAAAGTTTGATGTTGAAAATTGGTTTTGGACGTCAGTGTTGGAGAAGGTTTGGGAAGCAACTTCAAGGTTTGAACGTCATTAAAGGTATGGGTTCTCTTCTCTCTTGGTCCCTTTCCCAAAAGACCCTTTAAGGTTCAGAATATTTAGTTCGAAAACTAGGTTTGTTCCTTATTGCATGTCCTTGTCACTAGCTCTTAATGATTCTTAGGTTGGGTATTAGGCGTGTGTTATGTTTTCATGATGAATATGTTCATATTTGTGTGCTTGAAATCATATGAATGACAACCTATGCATTTTCGGAACTATGTGTATGTGTGTGCAACGATGTGACCGTGACTAATGTTCTCGGATTGATGCTCCAAATTGTAATGTTATGGTTGTTATCGCATGTGTATAAACCTATGTAAATCTTGATGTTCATGCAAGATGAAATGTGGCTGATTTGAGTGATAATCTCTTGGCTAAACGAATCTATGAAAAATGCACCCCAAAACGTGTTAAATGGTCTACGAATTACCCTATGAGTTCAAGTGAAAATGTTGAAGAAAGTGAGCTGAAAGGTGACCAAATTTCAAGCAACTTAAAAGTTTAGTTTTGGCTAAACGTAGAGGAACAAATATGGAAAATTAATTGAGTGTAAATTATGTGAGGTCACTAGAATTCGAACCCGCGACCTCACCCCTGGATACACTAAATACATGAAAAGAAATAGGGGTTAAGGGGATTCAATATCGTGTGTATTTGGCTGAAAAATAAAATACAAAATTAAGAATGAGAGGAGTGGGATTTGAACCCACAACCTCTCGGTAAGAATATAAGAAAAACTAAAATAAAATAAATGTGAGGCGTGGGAATCAAACCCACGACCTCTAGGCAGTAAAAGAGAATTAAAAGAAACATAAAGTGAGGCTGTGGGGATGTGGGGGTTCGAACCCACAACCCCCCCGGCCAAGGAAGAGAATTTTCAAAGGATAGAAATAAAAAGTAAACGTTGATGTTGGGGCTCGATCTAGGGTCCCAATGTCATGTGGATTCGAAATTAAATAAAAAGAAAGATGTAAAGTGTTGTCCAAGGGATTTGAAAACCAGGTTCCCTTGCCCAAATTCCGTATTGATGCATAAAACACACGTGAATTAAAATATTCAAGAATTATGCTGCCTACTTAGATCGAACTCGAGATCTTGACATACACACAAGATGCATAAATCTTGTACCACATAATCATAGGAAGATATGAATCACCTAAACGATCTATGAATGAAGCCTCATGGCTTGTATGTATAGATCCATAAGTCTATCATATGTTTAAAAAATAAGTGAACCTAAGATGTATGTAATGAAATGATGTAACCCTAGAAAGGTTAAGTAAGAGTGTAAAACACACTAAATGTCCAAGTTGATTGGCATTATGTAATGAAATGATGAAACCCTAGAAGGGTTAAGTAAGAGTGTGAAACACAGAATAGGCCAAGTGCATTGGCATATGCTGAAATGAACATTCACATAAAAAGGGGTTAGTAATTATGAAGAACAAATGTGCTAATGTTAATGAATGTAGTTACAACATGATATGAGGCTAATGTAAAAGATGAGAGCAATTTCAAATGAGCCCAAGTAAATGCTACCAAAACGTACTCACCTATGAGAGTGTAAAGTTAATGAAGAGACCAGTCTCTATGAACACTCTAATCAAAGTACTGAGATTAACACACTTAATACTATTGAGGAGATGAGAAAACATCTATTGAGCTATGATGTCCGCATACTAGAAACCAGCTTCCATGACGTATGAGTTGAGTTTAATGGAAATTTATACAGAGCACTAATTGACTAGCTATGAGCGGTTATGCTTTATTTTGAGAAGGGCAGAGTTTCACGTAACTCTCATGAGATGAGACTGTCCGGCATGCCGGGTATGTGTCTCCTTATATATCCTAGTCTTTGAACCTATACTGCCAATATAGGGATCTGGCGGGGTTCAATTCCCATGTACGCTAGCATGTTTTGGGTCACTTTGGCTGGTGATTCCACCTCTTTTCGGTGTGGGTTTCATGACACTGGATTTCATGATGCTCACATAATCTATGTCGGTTAAAGTTAAAGTTCCCAATGAATGAAGGAGGCAAGCCTCAAATGATGCACATAATGAAATGAATGATACCAAAGGTGTTAGGATACCATAATCAAACGGTAAGTTAGATTCAAGTAATGATATTAGGTCATTCTTGGTCATTGCACAACGAAAATGATAAAAGTCTTAAACTACATCCTAGGTATAACTGGTGTTTGCACTGGCCCGTGAATGAAATGAAATGGAGTACGTATGAATGAACTAAGTAGGCTCTGTGTTTCCTAAAGCAGACTCTCTAGCTGAGCTCCCATATGTTAAGCCCTCATGTCTCGAAAGTCTTAATGTTAAGTCCATTATTCCAAGGTCTCATGGCATATGAATGAATGATATGACAGATGTTATGTTCTATATGTGATATGATATATGAAATATGTTATGTGCTATTTGTAAAATGATAAGTTTGATGATGCATGTTACACTCATGGAATGACTTTCCAAATCCATATTTTTCAGGTCCATTGACTTTCCTAATCCAAATGTGGCAAGTCCACTGACCTGACTTTCCATAAATCATGTTGTTAGGAAAGAGATATTATTTGTCATGCTTGTCCTGTGTATGTGCTTGCATATACCCATACTTAGTACAAATGTGTACTAATTCCATAAAAATATCTACTTTTCGGTGTAGGCACAGGTGGACGTTAGATCTTATAGTACGACGTTTCAGCTATCCGGACGTGGATCTTTCATCTGAACTTGGTAGGACCTCATGATTTCGAGGCTGCCTACTGTTATTATCAAGCATAGATGTAGGCTTTAGCTAGTGGGGCATGTTCCACTAGTGTTTCTTTCCACTTTTATTTCAGACTTTGTGTTGGTGCCATTTTGGCAAAAATACTTTTAATGCAATTGTGAATTGTTTCTTTTATTTGATTATCTCTATATTAGATGGTTGATTTGTGAACGCCTATAATGTTAATTTCAAAATGTTTATCATGAAATAAGAAAAATGAAATTAAAATTTTTCGCTAAAATTAACCTAGATGAAGTAATAATGTCGTATGTAGGCTTGTCTGCGACCTTTGAGAGGTCAACAACGCCGGTCTTGTATGGGTCTAGATTGCTGTCGTGACAGGTTTTCTCACCTATCAAGGAAGGAAGGAAAGACAACTATGTTGATCGCATATATGTACATATTAAGGCTACTCATCAATGTGCAACAAGTTCATGAAGACAAGTTGAGGGATAGAAAAGAGTTTACGGATAAAAAGAGGCTAAGATATCACAAAGTGAGTCTAGGCAGCAGAAGAAAAATTCCAACCAATATTAATTCAAAAAGAAAAAAAAGGGACATCCTCCATAACCTTGTACAAAGAACAAGTGAGTACTATAGTCAGAATTTCAGAGCTAAACCTGCCTATTCTCAGGGTAGTATGACACAAGGGGGTAGTAAGCCTTCTGCATATGCTAAATGTGGTAGGAACCACTCAGGGATGTGTCATGATGGCTCTACTGGTTGCTTCAAGTGTGTTCAAAATGGACATTGTCTAAGAGAGTGACAAAAGAACCGACATGGTAATGCTAATGCGGGAAATAGAGCATAGTCATTTTCAGTTTCTCCATGGGAAAGAGCTGCATCTAGAGAAGCTATTTAGGGGAAGGCGGAGGAGGAAATCATCTTTATGATATCATTACTCAGCAGAAGTAAGAGGATTCTCTAGACATTGTCACTGGAATTATCCAAGTCTTTAACTTTGATGTTTATGCTTTGCTAGATCCAACAGCAGTTTTCCTGTAACTCCTTCTGTTGCGATGAATTTTGATGTTATTCCTGAGCAACTTAGTGGGACCGTCACTGTTTCAACATCTATTGGTGAATCTACTCTAGTAGAGAGAGATACTAACATGATTGCACTATCTCTGTCAATCACGAGAGCACTATGACCCATGTAGTTGAGTTAGACATGGTAGATTTCGATGTCATTCCAGGTATGGACTGGCTTCATGCCTGTTATGCCCCATTTGATTGTAGAACTTGAGTTGTCAAGTTCTAGTTTCCTATGAGCAAGTTGTATAGTGGAAAAACAGTTCAACAGTGCCTAATGGTCATTTCATTCTATACCTTATGGCTAGAAATTTAGTTCCCAAGGGGTGTGCCTCTCACTTAATATGAGTTAATGACTCTAGTGTAGAGATAACTCCTTTTCAGTCATTTCTAGTAGTAAAACTGTTTCGAGAAGTCTTTACAAATGATCTTCACAGAGTACCTCCTGAGAGAGAAATAAACTTCCGTATAAATCTTCTTCCAGATATTTGTTCTATATCTATTCCGTCATATAGGATGGCTCCAGCAGAGTTAAAAAAGTTAAAATAACAGTTGAAAGATCTCCTACATAAGGGTTTTATTCGACCGATTGTCCCACCTTGGGGCGCTCCAGTCTTATTTGTTAGGAAAAGTATGGTTCCCTTAGAAATTATATAGATTACCATAAGTTGAACAAGGTTACCATGAATGATAATTATCCTCTTCCGATAATTGATGATCTCTTCTATCAACTTTTGGGTGCTACTTGTTTTTCCAAGATATATCTCAAATTAGGCTACGATATTTGATGAATGTAGTATGGTCATTATGAGTTTATGTTTATGTCGTTCGGTTTAACTAATGCGCCTGCAGCGTTAATGAATCATATGAATAAAGTTTTCAAGCCTTATTTAGATATGTTTGTTATCGTGTTCATTGATGAAATTCTAATCTTTCAAGGAATAAGGAAGATCATGTTATTTATCTCATAATAGTTGTCCAAACTTTAAAGTATAGAGAGTGGTATGTCAAGTTCTCTAAATGTTAGTTTTGGCTTGAGTCTGTTGAATTGTTAGGCAAAAACTTTTCCGGTGATGGAATAAGAGACACTTAGAAAATTGAGGCAGTGCAGAATTGACATTAACCCACATCTCCAACTAATATTAGAAGGCTTTTGGGTTGAATGGATATTTCTTTGAGGGGTTCTCATCTATTTCGTCGCCTTTGACAATGTTAACTCAGAAAATAATTAAGTTTGAATGGTCTGAAGCTTGTGAGAAAAGCTTCTAGGAATTGAAAAACAGATTGAGTACTACCCCAATATTGGCCTTACCAGAAGGTACGCAAGGCTTTGTTTTACACTGTGATGCGTACAGAGTTGGTTTGGGTTGTGTGTTAAAGTTGAATGTCAAAATTATAAATTATGCCTCCAGACAGTTGAAAATTCACGAGAGGAATTACCCAACCTATGATCAAGAGTTTGCTGCCATAGAATTTTCTTTGAAAATATGGCCTAATTCTCTTTATGGTGTTCATGTAGATGTTTTCGCTAATCACAAGAGTCTTCAGAATGTGTTTAGTCAGAAAGAGCTTAATCTAAGACCGAGGAGGTGGTTAGAGTTACTCAAAGATTATGACATGAGTATTCTATATCACCTAGGTAAGGCACGTTGTTGATGATACCTTAAGTAGGTTATGTATGGCTAGTACTGCCCATGATGAGGAAGAATATCGAGAGTTACCAAAAAATGTGCACAAATTGGCACGATTAAGAGTATGTTTAATAAAATTCCACACAAGATTCGTCATGTTCTTGCGATTTGGTTGTGAATTTCACAAAGGATTCAATCCTACAAGGTATGTGAGATTTTAGAAAACACATATTTGGAATGAGTCAAATCTGAAATTTTTCAAGTTATTCTTTGGACCAACTTCAAACAGTCATAATTTTCAAACAGACATAACTTTCATTAAAGGTTGAGTTAGGTGGCTCATAAGACATCAAATGAAAGGTCTTGGAATCTTGTTTCTAGCTCCACCGAGTTTGTTTAATTTTAAGATTGTATGAGAGAGATATGCCCATTTAAAGTTAGCCTCTCCAGTTAAGGAAAGTTGCTCAAAAATATGAGGTGTATTGTGGTATTTTCCGTACTCAATAAGTAAATTCGTTTTTAGTAAGCTTTAAGAGGTTTCAACAAATTTGGTTAAGTTTTACAACCCTAACGTACACTTAGGGTTTTAGAATAGATTTCAAGAAGTGAAAAGAGGAGAAAGGAGGGAAGATTCAAGGAGTTCATCAAAATTTCTTGTGGATCAAAGGTTGTTTTGTCAAGGATTTGATCCCTAAGAGATATCTGAGTTCTCATAGTGTTCGGTTCGTTCACGCACACACAAATCATGTTATTTATATATAATTTCGTTCTCAAATTTGAAGGATTTAAGTTCTTGATTAATTTTCTTGAAATTTCATTTGTAATCTTGATTGTTTGGGTATTGAACAATTCTTCAGATGAGTATTAGTGGTTTGAGGGTTGTTTTAAGTAAACTATCGTGTACTTAGGTTGGGTATTTGAATCTAAGTGAATTTGGACGAAACCATTCGATTCTAAGAGAATTAGAGTTGAAAAACTAGAAAGAAAATTTGTCAAAAAAAATCTGGGTGGAGGGTGGCACCCTGCTCCATCTAGTGCAGCAAAGTACTTCTCTAGTTTAGGGGTTGGCACAGTGCGCCAATGTAGCTTTATCCCACCCCTTCTCTATTGTTTGGCTTGTTTGAATTCTTCAAAATGGTAGCTTCACTCACTATTGATTCTAACTACTCTAAAACACATCTAAAGATTGAGAGATTAGTCATAACATGAATCATAATCCTTGAATCGTGTCACCCCCCGAGCCTACACCCTGGGCGGGATTGGCTCTCGAGAACTATTGTCGGCCCCAAGTGAACCCTTGGCCTGGCTTACTACTTAGGGATGCATTAAACACAAGAAAATAGTCTTAAATGATGAATTCATGAATAAAAAAACTTAGAATGTCTTAAAAGAACATTCAACTAGCCAAAATGTCGGCTTCATTCTCAAAACTTAAGCCAATAATTAAATAATGATTAATGAACTAACTGTGTCTATCTATGAAGCCTCTAAAACTTATATAGATGTCAGACAAGACCCACAACATCCTAATGAATTATAATATTGAAAGCAATGAAAGGTATTCTTCGGAAGAAAGGAGGCTCACCAACAACTCTATAGCTCAACCAGAACCAATGTGCATTGGATGCTGATCTTTCTTACATATATCTACATCATAAAATGATGCAGGCCAATTGGCATTACTCGATTGAAGTATGAGCATGTTAGGTGATTACTAAAGCAAGACATAAGCTTTAAAGGAACGGAAACAACAAACCTAGTATCAACTCAACTCAAATGAAGTGAACTCATTTTAATATAAAGCAGTAATGCAAATGCAATATAAAGAAAATCTTTTATAACATGAATAACAACTCTTAGTATTGAAAAATACAATTGTGACTTTGTTTGTATGTAGACATACAATATGAACTCTGTTTGGATGGGAAAATACAAATAATATGTGTATATAAGAATACAAAATACTTATGTGGGAGTTACTCTTACTGATTATTATCACATAAGAGCTAGCATGATGATACACCATTTTATCTCAAGATGACAAGGAACTCTCTACCTTACCGAGGGTATAGAATCTGACTACTAAGTGTATTTACTAGACTATGGTAAAAATCACTAAGGAATCATCTAAAAAGTATGACAAGTTTCTACCCATGGTGGCTATATAGTTTATAGGGGCTCGGAGTTGTCTAAAGTCTTCCCCATATTGGTGCTCAATACTACTCCCAAATTATACTAGCTTAATATTTTTAAAAACATAACTCTATGATTTGAGATACTTGGTCAAAACTTAGCTCAAAGGCTATCTTGGAAATCAAAGTTTCATCTCTTGCTTAATTGTGAAAGCATTTACTCTTTACTTAAAACTAGCTCAAAGGATCTTTGGAAATCTCAATTTCCTTTCTTGTTTAAACTTGAGAACATTTTACTCTTCGGGAATACATAGGCCTTATATATGCTTTTGAAGAAAGAACTTCAATCTTTACTCTTTATTCAACTCAAAACTCAGGTCTTAAATTCTCTTGACTTGACTCTTAACTTTCCTTGAATTGATTATGTATGGTCCCGAAAGTGACTTCTGTTCGCCAGTTCGGTAAATCAAGCCTACGTAGAATACTTGACATTTCCATGGGGAAGACCACAAAAAGTATTACCCCCGTACAGCTCTCAATCATTGTAATTTGTAATAGGAAAGATGTCATAATGTTTAGGAGTGTTTTTACGTAGGTAAACATGATAAACGATCAAGAAATCACTATCTAGAACCAAGACAACTTTGTGGAGATGCATTTAAATATTTAGCCGCGAAAACTTTTTTTGAGGCAAAAGGGTTCGTGACCGCTCCGGGATGCAAAGAAGATTTTTCCAATCATGAGGAACTGGTCTACGACCAAACTTGCTACCCAGATTTGCCCGGCTTTTCCTTTATTTTTTTTCTAACCCCAATTTGCCAAAATTCGATTCTTTTTTTCAAATTCTCTATAGATTAAGATACCCAGTATATGTACACAAGAACCTACCCAAAACAACTCTATAATCGACATATTAACCTCAAGAACTTATCAATCTCAGCCCAATTTAAGAACGAAAGCAAATTCAAAAACACATATTAAGCACATACTTTCAACCTTTTTAGGATGACTTCACGCCGAAATAAAAATTATTGGAGTATGGGTGAACCCAACGTTATGAACGTTTCACATACCTTGTAGGATTGAATCCTTTGTGAAATCCACAACAAAAATCGCAAGAATTTGACGACTCTTGAACTTTTCTTCTCCTTTCTCCTCTTGAGTTCTTTCTCCAAAAACCATAGCATATTTTTCCAACTATCTTAACTGACCAAATTCAGTTTAGACCCCCAAGTAATTACTTAAAACAAATTTAATTAATTGGATAGCGAAAAGACCATAATACCCTTCTAAAATCTGGTTTTGACTTTCCTTATCTTGACAGTCCAACTACAAATGTGCATATCTCCCTCATATGAACTCAAACTGGCACAAACTCGGTGGATTTAGAAAGATAATTAAAAGATACTTCCTACGGTATCTTAGAAAAGCCCTAAAACATCCTGAGGTAGGAGTTATGGTCATTTAAAGTTGATCAAAAAACTCATACTTAACTTAAGATTGCCCAACTTCCCAAAATTTGATTATTTCCAAAAACAAATTCTCTCTATTTTCTAGTTCTTCCTAAAGAGAAATATTACAATATCTTTCCCTTAAGAAAATTCATCCTCGAATGAGATAAATCTTAGTAGGCTAAGGACGTAACATGTAACATTCATCTCAAACACCCAATATGTAAAATGCAACTACAACATGTCTTCTTAAAGTAAATGTAACGAAAGGATTAGTACCTTAATTTGGAACTTATATGGATTTGAAGAGATGTGGGTATGTCTTCTTCATATCATCCTCAGCTTCCCAAGAAGCTTCCCAAACAAACTGCTTTCTCAAAACAACTTTGATCTGAACGGAATCTCCTCATAAGATAAGCTATCTTTGATACCAATATCTTCAATAGGTATGATAAGTGAAGGATCTGTCATGAACTTCTTCATCATGGAAACATGAAATACCACATTAACCACAACTAAATCTTGAGGTACCTCCAACTCATAATCTATATTGTCAATCCTTTTTGATATTCTATAAGGACCAATATACCGGGAACTAGTTTTCTCGTTTAACAAAATCTCATAACACCCTTCATCGGTGAAACCTTCAAGTATACCCAATCATCTACTTCACTCTCTAGGTATCTTCTTATCCTAACATCAGTGTAGGATTCTGACGACTCTGGTTGTTTTCAATCTCTCTTCAATAACTTTAACCTTCTCGATAGCTTAATGAACTAAGTCTAGTCCTATCAACCAAGCTTTACCCACTTCAAACCATCCAATAGGTGATCTGCATCATCTCACATAAAGAGCCTCATATGGAGTAATTTGGATGGTCATTATTGTTTAAGGCAAACTCAATAAAAGGTAGGTGATCATCTCAATTATCCTTAAAATCAATCGCGCAATCTACCTTGATACCTCAAAACACCATCTACCCCTTTTTCAAAACCCATCGCTCTTTGCTTGTGAACATTTGCCTTTAATTAAATCAATATGAGATCTTGGTCTTAATTTTCTTTCACCTGTGACACTAATGATGATTAAGCCCCATTCATCACCACTACTCTTCCTTCTATGGAATCCAATAAACGGACTCTTAATCATGCCACTATGTGCACATCCTTAGCTAACTCTCTATTTTATTCCTCAACATGGACGGTACTAAAAAAAGCTAATCTACTCAAGGCATCAACAATAACATTTACCTTACCTAGGTGATATTAAATATTCATGTCATATTCGTTCATATTAAACGTTATGCACACTCAATAAGGCCATAATAATCAAAAAGGCATATTCCTTAATTCATAGGCATATACATCACAAAACCAATAACACAAAGCATAGTCAAGTTAATGATCATATCAACATACTTGCACATAATATGAGACAATTCTAATCATCAAGTTATAACCTTAACAAGCATGAATGAGATTACATTCCATCCTATCCAAAGCAAGACACTTACCCATGAACTCCTATCAAGTCAACAAGTCAATAACCAAGCAAAGGCCCATAACCTCACTCAATCAAGTAACTTAACAAGAATCATGACTATCATCCTGCTTCACATATCATAGAATTTAACAGTACATGTCATCATACTTTAACAATTTAGACCAACACATATTCATAAGTGAAACTACTCAACATATAGTATCAACAATGTGCGAGTTCATCATATACATATCACATATCATCATAAGCATATTCATATATAAGAACATCCTCCTAAGACTCCCCTCAAGGCTAACTAGTGCAATTCTTACGTAGAGTCTCATACCATTACCTAGACTAAGTTAGACCCCTTAGGTTATCATAGTTAGAGATCATTCCATTAGTTCATTTTACCTTTTGGAAACATCTTCTCTTAAACAACATAGACCACATGAGCTAATGTGGAATCCGGTGTCATGGAACCCTACAACGAAAGAAGGCGGACTACTTGTCAAGGTAGTACCAAAACATGAACATAGCTACTACGTGGATCCACTAGCTAGTATTCCTATGGGGGCAACATAGTTCAAGAACTAGGAGATATAGTTGGGACCCTCTTTATGCTACATGCATTATAGTCTCCAATCTCAAGAGTACAATAGTGATCTACCTTCCCTATGTGGGAAAGGACACTCTTCACTCTAGTTCATTCAGTGCTAAGCTAGAGTCCCTTTTTGAAATGTCTTTAATTAATCATCATAGCTTAATGTAGATCATAGGGTCTAATCCCTTGTATAGTCATTGTCATTAGCTCATTAGGAATTCCATGAGAATATCCTTTCATGGCAACCCTCATATGTGAGATTAGCATAACATCATCATCATGTCATAATAAGGCACATAGGTACTTCATAACCAACCCTCTGTCATTTCATCTTAATGATAAATCTCACAATCACATAGTCAAGACATTTCAATTCAAAATCATACCAAAACCTACTAAGGCTAATCACAAGGCATGCTTCAATTGAACTACATCATCAATCACAAGCCATCATAATTGAATTAAAGGTTAGGATCCTAAGGACTTACTCAATCTCCTTCAATAGTCTTTATCATGGTCTTACCATCAACCAACCAATTACATCCAACAATATGTGTAGTAACATCAATCAATAGTAATTAGCACAAGAACTAGGTTGATTGCATCATCGCAATCCTAATTAATATCAGTTCATAACCTATGGTTAGGGGAATTATGGTTCATCATGAATTTACCGAGAATTTGATCCAATCCCAAAACTACATTACCCTAGTAGATCCATACATGAATTATAATAGATAAAAACAAGTCTAATAATCAAATCATTCATCAATTCCCATCAATTCATAACAAAGATCAAAGATTTGGGAGATTGGGAAAGTGAACATGATCATCATGAAATTGCATCAATTAATAAACAATCTACACTCAATTAGTCATAGGATATCATAATTCACCATCGATTTGAAGTTTAGAAGAAAACTCATTAGAATTGGAAAACCCCATGGAATTGGGTATTTCAAAATCAATTTTGAAAGGACCTCTTGGTTAAAGGAAACCCAAGAGTGAAGAATCCATACCTTAATGAAGATTTACCCATGAAATTGAAGTAAATTCCTATAGAAATTGACCTTCTTCTTCGAGCTTTCTTCCTTCTTCAATGGAGGATTTTGGCGAGAGAGAGAGTAGAGAGAGCTGAGAGCTTTTGAGTTTTGATTTGGGAATTTTGGGTTTGGGCGAGTGATAAATAACTTAAAATGACCCTTAGGCTATATATAATCACCCCTAAATTACCCAAAACACCCCTCATATAAACTGGTCTTTTTATTAAGTCTATATGTTAAAAATACGATTTTACCGAATCTGGGAAGTGGCTCCGTGTCGTGAGGCCAACAGGCACTTTTTTCCCAAAAATAAATTTTTGGACCAGTGAAGTCTGTGTGGGCTGTGCATCGCGCAGCAGCCCACTGATTTTTTACACCTCTCTGGCTTCTTAGGCAGCCTGCCTACCCATGTTGGGATCCTCTTGCTTGACCCTTCGTGTGGTCCTTGGGGCGTCGTTATGGGACATTTAGACTCTCTATACTACACTCTACCTAACCAAAGTATTTTTGCAAGTTTTAGACTTCATTTGACTCTCCAAAACCATCCCCAAACATAGCAACGTCAACTAGTTCAATTAGGCTAGCTTCCGGATGTCATGGACATCCTTTTGATGTATTGACTCTAAAACATCTCGGATGTCTTCTAAAAATTATTTTAGGTCATAAAATAGTATCTAAACCTTTAGACACTCATGTTAAGCTCTATATTAGGTCTTGACTTTTTGGAGTGTTACATTATCCCCCCCCCCCCCAGGAACATTCATCCCCGAATGACAATAAACTTTTTAAAACGGAAACTATAAACTCAAGACTAGAAGGCCAACCAACAATATACAATATTATCATCAGTTACAGCTCAATCAACATAAAAGTATGGCATTTACACAATGACTCAAAACATCAATTTTAACACATAAGGCTCAAAGTCACAACATGAGGAATTTCCTTTTAACAACAACTAAATGAGCTGAACATACTTTTCATGAGTCAATTATGTCAAAGTTCAACTTACCAACATGTTACATATCATTTTATAAAGACTCACCATTTCAAAATGCACAACTTAACTCAAAACAAGCAAAATCGTAAAATTTCCAAGTTGAAAGCACATTTCACTGTAAGTCACTGTAACAACCCCAAAATGCACATGGTTGCTACGTTTCACTAAAAATAAAGGCAACTTCAATTTTTTGTCATCATTTTATTTATTAATAGGAACAAGAATAATTAGTTATCAAATAGGTGAGGGTAACGGGACTTCATGTCAGCCTCGGCATCCCATGTTGCACCCTCAATTATGTGATTCCTCCATAACACTTTTACAGAAGCCACCTCTTTGGTTCTCAATTTCTTTACTTGCCTATCAAGGATTTGAACCAGAACTACCTCATAAGAGAGGTTATCCTTTACTCCAAGACCCTCAATAGAAAGAATAGACCCTGGATCACCGATACACTTCTTAAGCATGGAAACATGGAAAACCGGATGAACCGAGCCAATTCACTAGGAAACCTTAGCTCATAGGAAACCTTACCAACCCTTTGAAAGATTTCATAGGGACCCACATAACGAGGACTCAACCTCCCCTTCTTTCAATATCTTACCACACCTTTCACAGGTGAAATCTTCAAATACACTTTATCAACTTCTTCAAACTCTAAGTCCCTTCTCCTATGGTCGGCATAAGACTTTTGTCGACTATAGGCCGTTTGCAAGCGATTTCTTATAATATGGACTTTCTCCAAAGTCTTATGAATCAAATTGGGACCAAGTAGTGAAGGCTCTCCTACTTCAAACCATCCAATTGGAGATCTACATCTCCTACTATTCAAGGCTTCGTAAGGAGCCATAGATATAGAATAATGGTAGCTATTGTTGTAAGCAAACTCCACCAAAGGCAGATGCTTATCCCAATTTCCTTTAACATCAATAATGCAAGATCTAAGCATATCCTCAAGGGTTTGAATAGTAGGCTACGCTTGACCAACTATTTGGGGATGAAGAGCGGTGGTTAATTTAAACTTGGTACCCAACCCTTCTTGGAATGACCTCCAAAACCTAGATGTGAATTGTGCACCCCGATCTGATATGATGGATAACGGAATACCATGGCGACACACAATCTCATCTATGAAAATCCTTGCATAATATTTTCGCCGAATAAGTAGACTTGACAGGAATAAAATGAGCGAACTTGGTTAACCTATCCACAACCACCCATATAGAGTCATATTGCTTTTGTGTCCGAGCCAAACCTACTACAAAATCCATATCGATATATTCCCACTTCCAAGTAGGAACTTGGATTTTTCATAGTAAACAACCCAGCTTTTGATGTTCGGCTTTCACTTGTTGGCAATTTGGACACTTAGGAACAAACTCCGCTATGTCCTTCTTCAAACCTTCCCACCAAAATACTTCCCTAAGGTCATGGTACATTTTTGTCGAACCCGGTGAATGGAGTAACAGGACCCATGAGTTTTCTCAATAATCTTGTTCCTCAACTTATCTACATTGGGAACACTCAACATTCCTTGTTACCTTAAGACACCATCCCCCCCCCCCAAGGAGAATGACTCATTAAGCTTGCCAAAAACGGATTCCTTCAACTCCATAAATGCTTGATGAAGGTGTTTTTTGGGCTTCACCTCAACTACAAAAGATGACTCGGAGTGATGATGGACCATAAAACAACCATTTAGAGAATCATCCAACCTCACATCCAACCGAGCCAACCTATGAAAATATTTAACTAGGTCTTTCTTAGCTTCCTCTATGTGAAACACACTACCCATGGTCATACGACTTTGAGCACTCTGCAACCACATTGGCCTTTCTGGGGTGATACAAAACACTAATGGCTTAATATTTCAACAATTCTAACAACCTTCTTTGTTGGATATTCAACTCCTTTTGGGTAAACACGTATGGATACTCTTATGGTCGGTATATATACATCAACATTGACACCATAAAAGTAATGCCTCCATATGTTCAAGGAAAATACCACGTCCACTAACTCAAGATCATGAGTTGAATAATTTCTCTCATACACCTTGAGTTTCCTAGAAGAATAGGCTATTACCTTCCTATGTTGAATAAGAACTCACCCTAAACCCACTCAGGATGCATCACTATAGACAACAAAACCCTTTGTACCTTTCGGTAAAGTCAACACCGAAGCGGAAGTAAGACTATCTTTTAAAATTTGGAAGATTCTCTCACGTGCCTCCAACCAATCAAATTTCTTACTCTTTTCGTTCAAAGTAGTCAAGGTGATGCAATGGACGCAAAACCATCCAGAAACCTCAGAAAATAACCCGCTAGACCCAAGAAACTCCTAATGTCAATTTGAGTCAATGGTCTAGGCCAATTCTTGACCACCTCAATTTTCCTTGGATCAACCTCAACTCCTCCACTAGAGATGATATGACCAAGAAATGCCACCGACCTCAACCAAAACTCACATTTATTATATTTAGCAAATATGTAATTTTCCTTATGCACTTGTAAAGCCACCCTCAAAAGGTTCATGTGGTCACCCTCATTTTTCGAATACCAAGATTTCGTCAATGAAGACAATGAAAAATGGATCTAGGTAACTTCAAAACAACCTATTCATGAGATCCATAAATGCCACCGGGGCATTTGTGAGAGCAAAGGACATTACTAAGAACTTATAGTCACCATATCTAGTCCAAAATGTCGTCTTTGGTATGTTCTCACCTCTCACCCTAAGGTGGTGATATCTCGATCTCAAGTCAATCTTAAAAAATTAGCTTGTTCTTAGTAGTGACATTATTGAGTTGGTTGTAATCGATGCACATTCTAAGGGGCCCATTTTTCTTCCTTACAAACAATACTGGAACACCCCATGGAGAATCAGTAGGCCTAATAAAGCCTTTGTCTAGTAAATCTTTGAGTTAAGCTTTCAACTCTTTCAATTCGGTCGGAGCCATATTATAAGGAGGAATAGATATGGAATTTGTATCCGGCAACAAGTCGATACCAAAATAAATTTCCCATTTGCGAGGAATACCTAGTAGATCATTAGAAAAGACCTCCGGAAATTCGCTCACTACGGGGACCGACTTAATGGGAAGAATTTCGAAGTCTAAGTCTTGGACTCTTACTATATTATATAAACACCCTTCTGAAATCATTTTGAATGCTTTCAACAAAGAAATGATACGACCTGTAGGAATAGAATTTCCCCCCTTCCACTTTAAAATGGGCTTATTTGGAAAGTTAAATTTAACCACCCTCATTCTACAATCAATAGAGGCAAAGCAAGTATACAACAAATCCATACCGAATATAGTATCAAAATAAAGCATATCAAGTTCTACTATATGAACATAAGGAACTCTACTGGGCATCATTATAGGACAATTTATATACACCCTCTTTGAAACAAGCAACTCACCCACCGGGGTAGACACTTCAAAAGGTTCACGCAAAGTATCAAGAAAAATGTCAAACGTTTTAGCTACTAGATGAGTAACAAATGATAAAGTAGCACCAGGATCAAGTAAGGCATATACATCAATAGAGAAGACTTTCAACATATCGGTCACCACATTGGGAAAAGTCTCTTGCTCACCCCTAAAGCGGAGAGCATAGAAGTAGTTCTTCTTCGGAGCCTCTTTTGAACCACTTGCTTGAGCTTGACCACTACTCTTGTCTTGGCACCTCACATTAGGACAATCCCTAACCTTATGCCCACTTTTACGACAACAAAAAAATTATTTGTTCCTTATGACAATCACCATAGTGCTTCTTGCCACACTTTCACAATTTGGATTTTTGGTTGGTTAACTAAAATGCCTCCCTTCTTAGTCTTTTAGACACCCTATCATACCTAGCCTTAGGGAACTTGGAATGAACTTGATTAGAAACCCGCTTCTTAAACTTACACTTATCTTGAATCTCAAGCCTATAGCATAGGCGAATGAAACTCCTCATGCAAATAATCAGACACCCCCATCACAAAGCGGCTCATTTCATATCTAGGATCAGAAACCAAAGAAGGAACATATTTTGACAATTTAGTGAATTTCAAGAAGTATTCAGGCACACTCATACCTCCTTGGGTAAGGTTGATGAACTCCACCACTTTAGCTTCCCACTTCTTCCTAGGAAAGAACCGATCAAGAAAAGCCTTCTTGAACACCTCCCAAGTCAACGGACCACCCCTTAATGGCCTATTGTCCCTCCGTTGGACATACCATGCTTGAGCCACATCCTTAAGTTGGTAAATAGCTAACTCGGCCTTCTCATTAGTCTCATCAATGAACTCTTGGGGGTCTTCTTCACCTTGGACCTATAGAAAGTAGGAGGATTCATCCGAGTGAAATCCCTCAGATGAGAGGCCATGGTAGTTATTTGATGATGTGCTCGAGGTATAACCTCCCTATTAGCTTGGGCCATCATAGCTTGGGCTTGAGTAGCGGCGACTTGTTCTTGGATAGTAATGGATTGGGCCATTCGGAAGAGAGAAGCCTTTATGTTCTCATCCGTCAACGAAGGAGGATTTACCGAGGCTTGGTCATCATTCACTTCTTCCTCAAGAGGAGGAACTTGATCACCACGGGAAGGAACTCCTGCATTGGAAATCTCTTCTTCAAGTCTTCGTGCCGCATTCCTTCGAGTATTCATTGCCTATAATCACAATAAGAGGATTAGATTCTAAAGGCACACCATAAGTATACTCTAGTGGCATGACATTGGATTTTTAAGAAAGTGAGAGTTTCCTAAGCATCACATAGATTATTATTCATAAGAGTGTCGCGCTTAGGGCTGGCAAGGGGACGGGGAATGGGACTGGGGGACGGGATGAAGGGGGCGGGACGAGACGAAGGGGGGCAGGACGGGACGGGGAACGGGGAGAGGGGATTTGGACAGGGACCCGGATTGGAGTGACAGGGATTGGGGGGTTAAAAATAGGTCCCATCTCGTCCCACTATATATACGGGATGGGATGGGATTTTGGGGGATGAGACGGGACAGGGGATTTTTTTTTGTTTTTAAATACTTATATATTTGTATTGAAATTATACGTCTTTATATAATAAATTTTAAATTTATTTTGTGATTTCCAAATATTAAAATAAATTTTCAAACTTAAAGTTTGAATTTTCAAATTTCAAATTTCAAGTTTCAACTTTAAAGTTTTAAATTTCAAATTTGAGAAGTTTAAATTTGTAATTAAAATATTTTAAAGTAATGTAAATTGTAAACTTTAAATTAAGTATTTTAAAGTTTGTTTAGTACTTTAGTTAGTTTAGTACTTTAGTATATATTTAATTGTGTAAATTAAAATTAAAATGCAAAACAATAATTGTACTAAAGTACTAAACTAACTAAAGTACTAGACTAACTAAAGTACAATTAACAAATATTAGTGGCGTAATTAATCTATGCAGCCACCTTCTAGGAAGGGTTCTCTTTCCATAAGTTCTCATATGTAAAACTAATATTTGTTACAGATATTAGATGAGTAACTAATTTTACGCAACCACCTTCTAGGAAGGGTTCTGTTTCAATTAGTTCTCGAATGTAATCTAAAAATATCTGTTTTCTCCTTTAAAATTTAATTCTAATTGTCGCATCATATCGATGGTCATATCCTCCGGTGTTGGCAAACTTGCTAGAAATTCTTGTGCCTCTAATTCATCATCACTGCATTCAATTTGTTTTTTGATCCAACTTGCTTGTTTTTTACATTACTTTGGCAAATTATTATTCCTCCTTTCGGCATTGGACCAGTCTCTAAATAAAACTATTGTTTCCAAACTGTCTTCCGCCAATGAATGTCTATGATCACCAATTTGAAACCTTGTTGCACTGAAAGCAGCCTCCGATGCAACTGATGAAGCTTGATTAGCTAATACATCACGAACCATTTTGCTCAAAGTTAGAAATGAATCGCTTATCCTACTCCACCATCCTAATAAATCTTCATTGCCATCTTTGATTTCCAATATTTCTAAAGATTGATTAAGATATTCTTCAAAATCATCAAGGTTAATAGAATTAAGAACAAGAATACCTCCCATATAAATTAAAATTGGAAGAGACAAATCAATCTCAACATTAGAAGTTTGACCAACTTCTCCTTGAAAATTTTCCGTAAATCTATATTTTTCATACAAAAATTTTGATTCTACTTTTATGCTAGACTTACACGTTTGACAATTTGGAATTTCTTCCGGTAAAATTTCTAAAGTTTCATAAAAAGTGTCAACAAGGCCTTGCACACCTTGTAATTTATAAGAAGGATGAAGTAAAGTAGCCGTTAAAACAACTTGAGAAATAGGAAAAAATATTTTTAAAATTTTTCAATTAAACCTTCAATCACAAAATTGAATTGTAAGAGCACAAAAATTTATTATTACGGATGAAATAGTAGGATAATAAATTCCAGAAAACATTGTAGTCGCATCATAAAAAAGTCTTAAAATTTGTAATAGTTCTCTAGTTTCTTCCCAATCTTCATCACAAATTCTATCTCATGGGTCAGCATTATGAGCATTAAAAACCATTTGTATGGGTCTTTTATATTTGTAAGCAACCGAAAGCATTTCGTAAAGAGAATTCCACCTTGTTTTAATATCTTTTGGAATTTTTCTAGGTGACAATTCACATAGTAAACAACGCTCATTAAATTCCCTAATTCTAGCAGCATTGTTTCTACGAAAAATTCAAGTAACGGCATATTCAATTTTTACGCTACCACAATCAAATAATGAAATACCATCTGGTACAACTAAATGTAATATATGTGCAACACATCTAATCATTTTCATTAACACTACGGCCCATGTCCGAAGTTATAGACACTCTACTATCTAATATGCTAAATATACAACAAAGAAATTGAAAATGTTTAACTTGGGATTCAAAAACATCATATTTAACTGTATTTCTTGAAAAGCCTCTATAATCCGGATTATATGTTTGTTGATTATATTCAATAAAACCGGGATTTTAAGGAAAACTATAAGGCTAACCACAAACAGAAATCATTTTAGCTAAATTTTCCCAATCTAATTCCTTATTATATTTACATTGTGTTATTGGACCAGCGGGGTTAAAAGGATCTAATGTTCCTTGAACCATGTTAGAAGCCCCTATCGATGCATTACCGGTAATATCAAATTCATTAATTGAAATTCCTTTTTTTCTATTGGCTAATGCTTTAGCTTCTTTATATTGAATCGGCACACAAGATAACAAATGTCTATTTAATCCCACCGTTCCACCTTTACCCCCACCTTGTTTATGTTTAAAAGGTTGCTTACACTTATTACAAATAGCAACACTATTTTCTTTATCGAAAGTCATAAATTGCCACACAATAGAAGTTTTAGGGCATTGATACTTCACCTTCTCCCTTGTGGGAGGTATAAGGGGTGGATGTCCAAAATTTTGCTCCGATAAATTGATAGTCTCATTTGGAACTTCTGTCACCGGACTAGTAAGTGTTTCTTCTAACTCCTCTTCTGCCAAATCAGCTTCTACTTCTTCACCTAAATTTTCATCAACATTACGATTAATATTACCATAACGTCGTTCTAAACTTTCGTGATCGAGTTGAACATTTGAATCAATATCATAAGGAGTATCATCAACATAAGTAGAATCATTTATGTTAAATCTAACTCTACTCGTTAATTTAGATGAAGTATCACCACTTTTACTACTCTTTTTTTCTTTAATATTTTTTTTACCAAAATTAAATAATTTAAAAATTCTACTTTCTTCGTTATCTTGTGCTTTATCTTTTCCTTTACCGCTATTTTTTGCTAAAACTCATACCTAAATATATATTAAGTGTAATATAAAAATAAAAAAAATAAAGACAAAAAATAAAATATAAATATTATGAAACGAATGTACCAAACGTCTGCGTTAATAGCAGATGTTAAACCGATTATTGAAGCTTGTTGTTTGTTGTAACTTGTAGTTTGAAACTCCTACCAATACTTGATAACAAATATGAGATAATATAATTATATATATTGATATAATATGAAAATTTTGAATTGAGAATTGAAATATGTGGATTATAATAATATGAGAATTAAAATGGAATAAAAATTAAGATTGACACTTGAGAGTTGAGAGTTGAGAGGATATAGAAAAAAATATGAGAGAAATGAGAATAGATGATTTTGGAATAAATAGTAGGGGTGAACCGGCCACTGACTGGTCCCCTCATACCCCACCCCTTAAACCCCCTAAACATAAGGGGATGGGTCGGGCGGGACGCCCGTTGGGTCGGGACGCGGGCCGGGGGCGGGATAGCCCGGTCCCCCTGCCACCACTATGCGCGCTTTACAATTATGAATTCAAACCTACATATAAGTGGTTAATAGAGACATCGACTCAAAGATGTTCAACTTCATGCTCTGATAGAAAGTTTGTCACATCCGGGTTAACCCCTAGGCGTAACCAGCGTCGTCGTCCTCTTTGAGGATGAATACTAGCCTCTTATATTGCATCATTACATTCATAGGTCAAAAACGCAGAAAATTTAAAACTTTTTACTACTTCTACATTGAAGTTTAGATAGACCTCTACATACACGTAATAGATATATATCGAGTTTACACAGACCCTTCATATATGAAGATTACTTTGTCTTCTACTTTTAATGCACATAAGTATGTAAAAGATAAAATAGTCTCAAAAACATGTCTGATCTTATAACCATCTAATAAGAGTGTATCAAATTTGTCATAGCCCTACATCAAGTAAAGAAGACACATATAGGCTTATACAATTCGTACTCAAATGGAAATAGAATGAACATAAGAGTCTTAAGAGTAAAACAACTTCATAAGCTCGATATTTGCCTCGCCCTCAGAAAGTGAGGACCTACCCACTTGATTGAATGAGTAACCCAAAGCCTTCTTCAAAGTCATCAAAGAGTTCTTAATGACCGGAACCTAAAATGTTGGGGAAAAGGGAAGAAACGGAATGAGTACACCACTTGTACTAAGTATGAGATCATATGCACACATATCATGTAAACACGCTAAAAAGGGACCTTTCATAAAAACATGTTATCACTCAATAAGGTCATACCAATAAAAAGACATATTCCTTAACTCATAGGCATGTACATCACAAAACCAATAATATAAAGCATAGTAAAGTTAATGATCATATCAACATACTTGCACATAATACCAAGACAACTCAAATCATCAAGTTATAACCTCAACAAGCATGAACAAGAGTACATTACATTCTATACAAAGCAAGAAACTTACCCATGAACTCCTATCAAGTTAAAAAGTGTCATAACCAATCAAAGCCCCATAACGTCACTCATTCAAGTAACCCAACAAGAATTATGACTGACATCCTACTTCACATATCATAGCATTTAACAACACATATCATCACACTTTACCAATTAAGACCAACACATATTCATAAGTGAAACTACTCAACATATAGTATCAACAATGTGCGAGTTCATCATATACATATCACATATCATCATAAGCATATTCATATATAATAACATCCTCCTAAGACTCCCCTCAAGGCTAACTAGTGCAATGCTTAGGTAGAGTCCCATACCATTACCTAGACTAAGTTAGACCCCTTAGGTTATCATAGTTAGAGAACATTCCATTAGTTCATTTTACCTTTTGGAAACATCTTCCCTTAAACAACATAGACCACATGAGCTAATGTGGAATCCGGTGTCATGGAACCCTACAACGAAAGGAGACGGACTACTTGCCAAGGTAGTACAAAAACATGAATATAGTAATTACATGGATCCACTAGCTAGTATTCCTAAAGGGGCAACATAGTTCAAGAATTAGGAGATATAGGTGGGACCCTCTTTATGCTACATGCATTAAGTCTCTAATCTCAAGAGGACATTAGTGATCCTACCTTCCCTATGTGGGAAGGGACACTCCTCACTCTAGTTCACTCGGTGCCAAGCTAGAGTCCCTTTTTAAAATGTCTTTAATTAATCATCATAGCTTAATGTAGGTCATAGGGTCTAATCCCTTATATAGTCATTGTCATTAGCTCAATAGGAATTGCATGAGAATATCCTTTCATTGCAACCATCATATGTGAGATTAGCATAACATCATCATCATGTCATACTAAGGCATATAGGAACTTCATAACAAACCTTATATCATTTCATTTTAAGCATAAATCTCACAATCACATAGACAAGACATTTCAATTCAACATCATACCGACACCTACTTAGGCTAATCACAACTCATGCTTCAATTGAACTACATCATCAATCACAAGCCATCATAACTATATATCCTTCAATATCCATTATCCATTATCATGGTATTACCATCAACCAACCAATTACATCCAACAATAGGTGTAGTAACATCAATCAATAGTAATTAACACAAGAACTAGGTTAATTGCATCTTCACAATCCCAATTAATATCAATTCATAACCTAGGGCTAGGGATATTATGGTTCATCATGAATTTACTAAGAATTGATCCAATACCAACACTAAATTACCCTAGTCAATCCATACGTGAATTAGAATAGATAAAAACAAGTCTAATAATCAAATCATTCTTCGATTCCAATCAATTCATAACCAAGATCAAATATTTGGGAGATTGGCGAAGGGAACATGATTATCATGAAATTGCATCAATAAACATCAATTAATCAAAAATCTATGCTCAATTAGTGATAGGAAATCATAGTTCATCATCAATTTGAAGTTTAGAAGAAAACCCATTAGAATTGGAAAACCCCATGCAATTGGGTATTTGAAAATCAATTTTGAAAGGACCTCTTGGGGAAAGGAAACTCAAGAGTGAAGAACCCATACTTTAATGAAGATTTACCCACGAAATTGAAGTGAATTACTATAGAAATTGACCTTCTTCTTCAATTTTTGTTCCTTCTTCAATGGAGGATTTGGGGGAGAGAGAAGGTAGAGAGAGGTGAGAGCTTTTGAGTTTTGATTTGGGAATTTTCATTTTGGGTGAGTGATTAATGACTTAAAATGACCCTTAGGCTATGTATAATCACACACTAAATTACCCAAAACACACCTAATTTAAATTGGTATTTTTATGAAGTCTAAATGTTAAAAATATGATTTTACCGAATCTGGGAAATGGCTCCGCGTCGCGAGGCCAACACGCACTTTTTTTCCCAAAAATAAATTTCTGGACCACTGAAGTCCGTGTGGGCTGCGCGTCACGCAGCAGCCCACTGAATTTTGACTCTCTATACTAAACTATACCTAACCAAAGTCTTTTTACAAGTTGTAGAATTCATTTGATCCTCCGAAACCATCCCCAAACATAGCGACGTCAACTAGTTCAATTAGGCTAGTCTCCGGACGTCTTTTGACGGCTTGTCTCTAAAACTTCTAGGATGTCTTCTAAACATTATTTTAGGTCACAAAACAGTATCTAAACCTTTAGACACTCATTGTAAGATCTATATTAGTTCTTGAATTTTCAGAGTGTTACATTTTCAAAGAAATTACTATGGCAGCCAACTCTAGATCATATATTGTGTAATTTCTAGTGAATTTTCAACTGTCTGGAGGCCTAAGTATAACTTTTCCATTCTTCATTAATACCCAACCCAAACTAACTCTGGATGCATCACAATATACAACAAATCCTTGTGTACCTTCTGGTAAGGTCAATACTGGGGGTATTAGACCTCTTTATCAATTCTTAGAAGTTTTTCTCACATGCTTCAGACAATGAAACTTAATTGTTTTCTAAGTTAACTTGGTCAAAGGGACGAAATAGATGCCTCCTTAGAAACTGTCTATAGTATCCAACCAACCCTAAGAAACTCCTAATATCATATGGTGATGTGGGTCTAGGCTAATTCTGCACTACCTTAATTTTTTTAATATCACTCTAATTCCATATCTGAAAAAAATCTAGCCTAACATTGTCACACACTCAAGCCAAAACTTATTTTTAAGAACATGGCATACAACACTCTATCCTTTAAAGATTAGAGAACTATTCGTAGATGACTAGCATGATCTTTCTCATTCCTTGAATAGATTAGAATTTCATCAAGGAACGTGATAACAAACATATCTTAATAAGGCTTGAATACTCTATTCATAAGGTCCATGAACGTTGCACGCACATTAATTAAACCGAAGGACATGACCAGAAACACATAATGACCATACTTTATTTATCAATGATGGTAGCCTGATTTGTGGTCTATCTTGGAAAAACAAGTATCACCCTGAAGTTGATCAAAGAGATCATCAATTCTCGGAAGAGGATACTTATTTTTGATGGTAACCTTTTCCAAGTGATGGTAATCTATACAAATTCTAAGGGTACCATCTTTCTTCCTCACAAATAATACCGGAGCGCCCCAAGGTGGGACACTTGGTCGAATAAAACCCTTCTCTAGAAGATTATTCAACTTCTTCTTTAACTCTTAAACTCTATTGGTGCCAACCTATAATGGGGAATAGATATAGGAAAAGTATATCGAAGAAGATTTATACCAAAGTCTATTTCTCTCAGGAGAGACTCCAGGAAGATCTTCCGGACAGACTTCTAGAAATTCTTTAACTACTGGAACTGACTGAATAGGAGTTATTGCAACAGTAGAGTCATTAACTCAGACTAAGTGATAGAAACACCCCATGGAAACAAAAATTCCCATAAGGTAAAAATGAAACGACCCTTAAACATTGTTGAACTGCTTTTCCACTCTACAAATGGCTCATTTGCAAACTAGAATATGACAACTCGAATTCTACAATCAACTGGGGAATAATTGGCATGAAATCATTTCATACCTAGAATTACATCAAAATCTATCATGTCTAACTCAACCAAATCAGTCTGGTGCTCTTGTGATTAACGGAAACGGTATATTCACCACATACTCTCTTTCTACACTAGAATGGACTCACCAATAGGTGTAGAAACACTAAAGATCTTACTAAGTTGCTCAGGAATAACATCAAAGTTCATCACAAGTTAAGGAGTTACAAAGGACAAACTCGCTCCTGGATCAAGCAAAGCATAAACATCAAAGTTAAAGACTTTGATCATACCAATAACAACATCTAGAGAATCCTCTTGCTTTTGCCGAAAAATGATATCATAAAGATGGTTTCCTACTCCATTAGACCCTGAAGTAAGTCCTCTAGATTCAACTCTTTCTAGTGGAGTAATTGAATAAGACTAGACTCTGTTTCCCCATTTCCATTACCCTGTCTGTTCTTTGGACACTCTCTTAGAAAATGTGCATTTTGAACACACTTGAAGCAACCAGTGGAGCCATCAAGACACATACCTGAGTGGTTCCTACAACCCTTAGCACATGCATGAGGCTTACTGCCCTCTTGTGCCATACTATCCTGAGAATAGGAAGGTGTAGCTCTGAAAATATCATTATTCTTTTCACATTTGTGCATGTACCAGATGATGGAGTAGATCTCTTTTGTTTCTATTGGAAGGAAGGCCTGGTGATATTACTCTTCTGTTGCTCCAACTCACTCCTTGATGTCTTAGCCCTCTTTTAATCTTAAACTCTTTTCTATCCCTCAACTTGTCCTCTTCAAATTATTGCACATTGATCAGTAGCCTTGATATGTACATATCTCTTATCAACATAGTTCTCTTGACTTCCTTACTTGATAGGTGAGACAACCCCACAATGAATTTACATCACAAGGGATACAAATATTATTATCCTCACACAAGAAAGGTTTTTCTTTGGAGACATGTTATTTTTTTATGAAATGTATTTGCCTTGTATGCCTTGTAGAGTTGATCTCTCTAAAAAATCTTATGCTTCCCATTTGAAACCTTTCAATAATTTTTAAGTACACATAATATTCATTGTGAATATACATCTCCTTCCACAAAATGCGAAAAAAGTGCCTATATTACACTATCTCTAACAACACCTCATGTACGCATTCCTTCGATGGAACAACCTGTATATTTATCTCATATGAATATTGTTGGTGTTAGATGGGTGATCAAAACAAAACAACAGTCAAAGAAGTCATTTAAAAGATTTAAGGCTCATTTTTTTGCTAAAGGTTACAATCAACTTGTCGTTATTGAATTTCACGACACTTTGGGTCCCGTCGTCAAAGCTACAACCAGTCGGGTATTGCAACCACCCTACATTGGGAGATTAACCAACTAGACGTCAAGTATACTTTCATACATAGTTATCTTAAGGAAACTACTTAGATAAGCTTTATACGGTTAATCTAATCTAAGTAGGGTTTTGTATTTAACAATATATTGAGTTTCGAATCAAAGTTGGGAAGTGCATGTGTTTAGTTTTCCTTTTAAATGCATTACAAGTTACAACATTGCAGAGCCAAGAATTTATTAAGGGATTCCATGGTATAAAGTAAAAATATATTGCTGTCAAGTATAGAAAACACAACCTTAAACAATTTTTGTAACCCCTTAACCATTACACTAAACCTTCAACTTGTATTATGAGGTGTTAATACTTGTTTATATATTTTTTAATCCAAATTTAGACCAATATATACAATGTAATTTTCCAATGATTGGGCCCTACAGTAGCTCCGCCCAGTCTATAACATACATTGTTGCTTCATCAAAGTTATTAACATCTTTTTAGTGTTGTGGTAATGATGCACCAAATATCTTACTTAGGAAAAATATCGACTATAAATATTGGCCCCACTTTGACATTCTTGTAAAGTCAAGGGGCATAATATTTATAGTTGTCAAAAAAAGGGTCAGTCCAGCCCTAGTCGGTCAAAACCTTGCGGATCAAGGAATTTGATGGGTTAAGGTGAACCGGCCCTTCATTTGGAAGGCCCAAGAAATGAAAAAACCAACCTTACCCTAGAAGGGGCGGGGGTAGGGGTGAGCTAGACCTTTTTTATTTTTATTTTTTCTTCTAAACTTAATATTCTATAACATAAAGAAAAAGAGAAGATTTTCAAATCAAATATGGCTAACAATGGTGTTGTTTCATTAAAACTAGAAAAAAATTCTAGTGTTATTAATATGTATCTAGGATACGAGATATATGAGACGAGATATATGAGATACATGTATACCTAGTGTGATACCTCTCAGATACACGAGTGAGTTAAGATATTAACGAGTAAGATGGGAGAAAGGCGAGGGCGCTGGATTTGTCTATGTATCCTTGATAAATGTGAATCCACTTAAATAAAGTGTATCTTTAACAAATTAAATTAATTTTGAGTGCATGTATCATGACATACATTTATCTGGATGTACCAAAATCTAGTAAGATTCGTAATATTACAACATAACATGTTTTTAAGTAATTCCCTCATATACTAGTGAGATTGTTGTAAATTACCATAAAATAAATAGTTTTGGCCCATGGGCTGACCCCACACCTTAAAATTTTGCTCGTCCTCGAGCAACCATTAAAGTTCATCTAAAAAATCATACTAGCAATGTCATCACTTTGGCAAATACTAACAACTAGGCCATCTAACAGCTTCAAATATCAAGTGGACTTCTCAATCATTATGCAAGACATTCAAATAAACAACAAACCTCTAACCTCCTAACTCCAAGGAAGGACTTTGAATACATCAAATTTAAGCTTGCTCACCTAATCTCATCAAAGAAAGTTAATAACATCACCTATCTATCATGAAACAAGTGTCATTACAAAAAGAGATAGTCTACACACTCAATTCAAAATATTTAATTTAAATTAAGGACTTTATATCGAGAAAAACTCTCACACTCACAAATAAAATCCACATGTATGCATAAAGAACCATATGCTTGCCCATTATGTACATCTCCACTAATTAAGCATGCTTGAATAGAATCAAATAGGACTTTAACGGGTCATAACGTAGGCTAGGGGACGGGTAGGAATACTATATAATAGTGACTTCCTCTTCCTCGACCCTTCGGGTAGTCCTTGGGGCGTCGTTATGGGATTTTTAGACTCTCTATACTAAACTATATCTAACCAAAGTCTTTTTACAAGTTTTAGAATTTTTTGACCCTCCGAAACCATCCCCAAACATAGCGACGTCAACTACTTCAATTAGGCTAGTCTCCGGACGTCCTTTGACGGCTTGTCTCTAAAACTTCTAGGATGTCTTCAACAATTATTTCACAAGTAATTTTCATAATCACAAAAATGTTTCAGTTATCATTCTTTGTTTTTTTGGCTTTCCTTCATAATAGTCACCGTCAACTTGCATATTTTACATGAGTTACGGTGCACAATGTCCTTGGAAGGACCAGGGCCATCATCAATGTAACTTCTATTTAAGTACATTCCAATTTTTTTTTTATTTTCATGTCACATTCTTTCAAAGAGGGCTTTTAAGCAATTTGTAGCTATCATTGATTACCTTTTAAGTCATCCATCCCTTTTTATCAAAACTGATAATTAAAATAAGTCTATTATATGATGTTAAAGGAAGCAAGGTGCCAAAACTAGGGATTCAACAAAATAGTCAAGGGCAAAATATGGCTACCAACAAAGAGCTACAAGCTCAAAATGGCTAACTAGTGATAAAATATCTGAAAAAGGCTAAAATGTACAAGACAAATCAAAGAAAGCCTATTATCATCTCCTAAACAAGGCAACACTTTTTTATTTCGCTTCAATAACATGTAGGGCAAGTTCTAGACTAAGATGCAAAATATGGAATAAACAAAATCTCACCACACATGGCACAAGTATCAATCAAAATGGAACAATTCTACTTCTAATAGAGACAGGATCATAACAAACTACAAAATAAACAAGCTATATACAAAGTCACAACCATGAACCTAGATGTCAAAAGGTTGCAATTTCACTGGTAACCAAGCATTCACAAGAAAGTACTACTTAAAATTAGGCCCAAATAGTAAGTATCACATAACTAAAAAGGGTTTTTTATTTTCCCTCCAAAAATAATAGCTAAAACAATTTATTCCTAAAATAAATAAATAAAAGACACTCGGTTCAAAGGGACTATCCTCTGGAAAAGAACCGAAAACAAAAGCCAAGGAACCCATCCTAAAAAACCTCAATAAAACAGTAAAAACTAGGAATTCATTCCTCCACCCCACACTTAAAAAGATGCTATGTCCCTAAAGCATTAAATAAAATATAAAACAAGGGTCAGAAAAAATCCCTGACACCTTTCGGCCTAACTAGTAGAATGTGCTCTAAATTTATATCAAGGGTTGTCATTCCACACTTAAGCTCGAATATGCTCGTTTCTTTTTTTTAGGTTGGACACTCAGACATCCCCTAATCTGCAAAAACAAGATAAAAAAGTGATCCTAATAAAATAAAATAAAATATAAAAATCATTTAATAATAATAAAAGTGACACTACTAATTGGGTTGCCTCCCAATTAGTGCTTAATTTAACGTCGCGACACGACAATATAAATTTTACTATTTTTCCTTCCACTTTGAAGATATGAATTGCACCCCCATTTTGAATCAATTTTTCTATGACGCTCAAGGGTGGTGGTACAAAAAGAAAGGTCCAAAACAACAAATATCGCATTATGAACTTCTTGGATCCTAAGTGAGGAATGTAATTTTTTGATGTTGGAACAATAAATTCAAGAATATAGACACAATTTCCCTTCTTCATGCACTCTTCGATAGGCTCAGATGACTTGATAATAATAATAATAATTGTAACATTCTTGAAAATGTACTTGTCTAGTGAAGAGTCTATTAGATTTCAAGAATATGTATTGGGGTACATAGGCATCCCAATGCCCAATATTGAGTAACATTGGGCATGTTAAAGAATATTGGCTTAAGGGTGTTAGCCAATTTCTATGTATTAACAAGTAACTTAAGATGTACTTTGATGTTCAAATGCCCCAATACAAGCTTGTTTAGGAATATTATCTGCAATTAAGACCCAAAGCTAAAAAATTTCATTTCTTAGATTCCACATATTAGGTACAGGCATCCAAATGTCAAGCCTAGGTACCATAGCACATGATCATTTAAAATGATCATGTAGATTAAGAAGTGAGCAAGTACATAGTGAGGATCCTTGGGACAAGAAGTGGACAAGAAGTGTGCAGCAACACATGTGCAAGAACATGTGCTAGCCGCCAAGAGACCAAGCGCCAAGACCAACGGAATTCTGTTAGAGCGGTTAGGGGGCAGGCGCACGTACGGGTAAAGCCACATTGGGCCTAGCTTCCTAACCAATCCTAGGATCTAAATAACTTACCTAACTAGATAACTAACCTAGAACTAACTAAAATAAACTAACTAGTGTACCTGAAATCCAAAGACCTAACCGGGTGACACTAGCCGAGTAACTAACTAAAGAAACATCCTAGTACCTACCTAGGACGGTCCAAAGGGGTTGGTTACGGTCCTAGTGACTTAGGGTTACTTTATTAATTACCCAAGGTCACTTAATAAATTAAATTAGCAACTTAATTAAATAATTAAAAATCATGGTTAAACCTGAAACCTTAGCAAATTTTCAGATTTGACTAAGTCTAATGCTCTCCTATTTTTAGTTAATTTAGAAGGGGCGTTTTGGTAATTAGCTAATTGATTATTTAGTAAAGTTTATTAGCCTAAGTTGAATTAGTCAATAATAAGTTCCTAAGACTTAGCCTGACGTTATCCATAGAAACCATAAATTGAAAAATAAAACAGTGAACAAACGTAAGAAAAACAGATCGGTTATCCTTAGGCGATTTCAAGGCAATTCTTCAAGATTTTTGTGAAAAATATAGGGTGATCTTCGTAGATTCAATTATACAAAAAGGTATGGGTTTTATCTCTTGGATTCCTCTCCCCAGGAGTCTTTTCAAACGTTTTGAATTTAAGAAAACCGAAACTAGGGTTGTTCCCAATGAGATTTTCAAATGTTCATCTCCCTAGTTCTCCTTATTTCAATTCTTGTAGTATGTATAATGCAAATCTCGAGCATGTTGTTGGTATGTGGTGCTAACTGATCATTATATGTAGGTTTCTATGATTTGATAATGTCGAATGAGACCTGTAGGATAGATTTGTATGATAAGAGTATCATTTACATGAAATTAGAAAAGTTGTAATGCCAATTGTGTTTGAGAAGATGAAATTGTTCTTATAAGCTCATCAAATATGAAAAGTTGTCTTGCTTAAAATGATGAGATTACAATAGTATATACATGAAGTTAATTAACTTGGCTAATGATATTCTCATGACTAGTGTTTAGTGAAAGTTTGGATAATGTATGAGTCAACTCTAAAAGTTGTAAAGTATGATAAATTGAGTAAAGCGCCAATAGACTAGCAATGAGCTTCTGCAAGCACATGTAAGCCTCATGAGATGAGACTACCACCAAGATGGATAAGGGTCTCCAAATACTCCTAGTCTTTGAAATATGTTGTTAGCATAGGTTACTAGCTAGTATATCCACCTATGAAATCTAGGAAGTATTCGGTTTCACTTTGGCCGATGAAACACCTCTTTTCGATGTGGGGAAGACACAGGATTTCATGTCAGCTCACATGACCTATGTCGGTTAATTCTTAAGATTTCTTTAGGAAAGTAAGAAAGAAAGAAGAGAAGTATGTTCAAAGTGAACATGACATCAAAGAAGAAGAAACGTAAGTTCAAAGTGAACTAAGTAAGCAAAAGCATAAGTATATCAAAATTATCAATATTTGACAAGAATAAAGTTTTAACAGTTATTGGCTTATGCCAATAAAGAGAGAAAAACAAATAATGGGCATATAGCCAATAAATATATGCCCAACATCTTTATATTATGCAAATAAACAAATAATGGGCATAGCCAATAAATATATGCCCCAGCATCTTTATATTATCCAAATGATCAAATAATGGGTATAGCCAATAAATATATGCCCCCAGCATCTTTATATTATGCAAATTATCAAATAATACACATAGCCAATAAAGATTGGCTTATAAAGACTTCATGTCCAATTTAACAAGAATGGAAAGAATAATTTGTATGTAGGGTAGTCCAATCATTTCCTGAGTCTTTTGGATTACTTACTTGATTCATTGTAGGAATGGGACTACAATGAATTATTGCACTTGTAAGTAAATCATAGGATCAAAGGAGATCATTGAACTACACAACAAGAAGAAGAAAAGATTGAAAAATAAACTAAGTTTGGATTAAGGAGCTCTCGGCCTAAGAGGGAGCAAAAATATTAATTGTTGTTCGAGTTGTTCTAAAATTATTATTATGATTCTAAGGTCTTATGTTCATAGAGAAAATGAGTTGTGTGCTTTAAATTCATGAAAATATGTCATATTCATAACATGATTCATAAATAACGAATTAGTAAAGTAAAGTGACTTCACTTTCCAAAAATGGCATGTTGGTATAGGAAGAGCTTTCCTTGATCATGCATAGTCCTCACGTGTTATGTGCATACACCCATACTTAGTACAAGTGTGTACCAACCCATATACTATTACTATTTTTATAGGTGCAGGTCCTTGAAGAAGATTGAAGATTAGTTGAAGCGGTTTGGACTAGTACCTCTAGACTTTGGTAGGTCCTCTTGAGTTCGAGGATGCCTACGCTTTATTCTCTAGCGTTAGTAGATTATACATAGCTACTGGATGTTCTCCCTAGTGATTCCTTTCAAACATTTGTTCAAGCTTTTGTATTAAGGCCGGTTAGGAAACTATTAATGATATTATTAATTCTTCATTTCAATTGTTGAATCTGTTAATAGATGATTGTTTATTTTGAGCTGTTAGTAATCACTCTTATGCAAAAATTATAGGAAGTCTAAGTACACTTCAGCAAAGTTAAAAAGTTTTAAATTTTCCGCTAGATTAACTGTATGATTGTGATGAAAGCTAAGAAGAGGCTTATCTGCGACCTCTGAGAGGTTCATATAGGATCTCGGACCCGAGTATGCCAAACTTGGTATCAGAGCATGAGGTTAAATTACCTACGAACTAAGGCTCAAAACAACCACGTTGTGTAGTTTCTAGCTTATGGTTGTGAAGTGCACCATAACCATTACATAGAGACTTAGTGATGTAGGAATATTCCATTCTTCTACTCTTTATCGTGCTTTGTATATCTTTGACATTTTGTGTCATTCTAGCAGCTAACTTCCTTCTTATGTGTATGTGTAGAAAAATGAACACAAGGAGAAACATAGGCAGGAGAGTTGGAGAAGAAGCTTCTGCGGGAAACCAAGCTCCTCCTCAAGACCCAGCTGCTAGAGTGCAAGTGACTGTAAGCCTAGTTGCATTGACGGATGAAGAAGTGAGAGAAGCACTGGTTCAGATGGCCCAAGCGATCACTGCTCAGGCACAAGTTATCACAGCCAGGCCACTATAGACGTTGCTTCCAGGGAGAATCAACATGCTAGCACCATGGCTAGCAGACTGAGAGATTTCACCAGGATGAATCGTCCAATCTACTTCGGGTCCAGAACCAATGAGGATCCCTAGGACTTTATGGAAGAGGTCCACAAGATTCTCTGTGCTATGGGTGTTAATGAAGAGGAGATAGCATTAGAGCGGAAAGATTATATAGAGATTGCCCAATAACTGTTCTTGATAGAGTTACCTATGCTTATCTAATAGAATTGACCATGCTTGAATTTGGTATAATTTTAGGTATGGATTGGCTCCATAAATGCTATGCTACATAGACTTTCGAAATAGGGTAGTAAGGTTTCAGTTTCCTAATGAGTTAGAGCTGGAACGGGAAGGGCGTAGTTCAAATCCAATAGGCCAAATAGTTTTCCATCTTAAATCAAATAAGATGTTATCTAAGGGGTATTTATACCACTTAGTTAGAATCAATGACTTATAACATGAAGTTCCTTCCATATACTCTTTGTCCATAGTGAATGAGTTTCAAGATGTCTTTCCGGAGGATTTACCAGGTATCCCTCCTGAATGCGAATTTGACTTTGGTATTGACTTAGATCCCAACACCAAACCAATTTCCATTCCTCCCTATAGAATTGCTTCAGCTGAACTTAAAGAGTTAAAGTTGTAGTTAAGTGATCTACTTGATAAGGGCTTCATCTAGCTGAGGATATCCCAATGGGGTGCTCCAGTGTTGTCCATTCAGAAAAAGTATGGAACCCTTAGAATGTGTATCGATTATCTACAACTCAACAAAGTCACTACAAAAACAAATACCCTCTTCCCAGAATTGATGATCTATTTGATCAGCTCCAAGGTTGAAGTTTCTTTTCTAAAATAGATCTCCAGTCAGGGTATCACCAGCTTAGAGTGAGACAAGAGGACATTCCTAAGACTGCCTTCTGTACTAGGTATGGTCATTACTAGTTTCTTGTCACGTCATTTGGTCTCACTAATGCACTAGCCGCATTTATGGACCTTATGCATAGGGTCTTCCGTGAACACCTTGATTCTTTTGTCATAGAATTCATAGATGACATCCCCATATACTTTAAGACCAGAGAAGAGCATGAACAGCATTTGAGAATGACATTCCAAGTACTCAGGGAACATCAGCTGTATGCAAAATTCAGAAAATGTGAGTTTTGGCTAAGATCAGTGACCTTCCTTGGTCATGTGATGTCCGACCAGGGTGTAGAAGTTGATCTGAAAAAGATTGAGTTAGTAAAGAACTGTTCGAGACCCCTCACTCCTAGAGACATCTGGAGTTTCTTGGATTTCACAAATTACTATTGCAGGTTTGTTGAGGGGTTTTTCTGCTATTGTTGCTCCATTGACAACTTTAACAAAGAAGAATGTGAAGTTTGAGTGCTATGAAACTTGTGAAAAGATCTTCCAAAAGATTAAAGACCGACTCACTTCAGCCCCAGTTCGCAAATTGCCGAGGAGTGGGGAAGGGTATGTGGTGTACTCTGATTCTTCTCGAGTAGGTTTAGGATGTGTTCTTATGCAGGATGGCAAGCTGATTGCATATCCATCAAGACAGTTGAAAATCCATGAGAAGAATTACTCTGCCCATGATCTTGAGTTAGCTTTTTTGGTATTTGCATTAAAACTTTTGATACATTAATTATATGGTGTACATGTTGATGTATTTATTGACCATAAAAGTCTTCAGTATGTTTTTACACAGAGAGAATTGAATCTTCGTCACAAAAGATGACTAGAGGTGCTCAAGGATTATGACATGAGTGTCCACTATCACCTAGGTAAGGACAATGTAGTGGCCGATGCTTTGACCCAATTGAGCATGGGCAGTGTGTCGCATATTGATGATGAGTAGAAGGAACTAGTTAAAGAGGTACACTAATTGGCTAGGTTAAGTGTACGACTGATAGATACACCAAGAGGGCGTGTTTCAGTTCATTCCAGTTTTGAATCCTCATTTGTTGTAGATGTTAAAGCCCAGCAGCATCTCGAACCAGTACTCATGGAGTTGAAATACTCAGTGTTGAATAAGCTGAATGAATCATTCTCCCTGGCGAGAATGGTGTGCTTAGATACCAGGGCAGATTGTGTGTGCCCAATATTGATAATCTGAGATATAATATTATTGCAGAGGCTCATGGCTCCAGGTATTCCATTCATCCAGGTTCCACCAAGAAGTATCATGATCTCAAGGAGATCTATTGGTGGAAAGGTATGAAGCCAGATATTTCTAAGTTTGTGGAGGAGTGCCCAAATTGCCAACAGGTTAAGGCTGAAAACCTTAAGCCTGGAGGTCTTACCCATTCGATTGAGATCCCAACATGGAAGTGGGAGGCTATTAATATGGACTTCGTGGTTGGTCTACGCAGGACCAGGAAACTGTATGATTCCATTTGGGTTATTGTTGATAGGATGACTAAGTTTGCTCACTTCATTCCTGTGAAGTCTACTTACATGGCCGAAGATTATGCCAAGTTGTATATTGATGAGATAGTGAGGTGGCATGGTATCCCTTTATCTATCATTTCGGATAGGGGAGCCCAGTTCACTTCTCACTTTTGGAGATCTTTCCAAAAGAGCTTGGGTACACAGCTCAGTACTTCTTTTCATCCTCAGATGGATGGCCAAGCAGAGCATACCATTAAGACCCTTGAAGACATGCTGGAGCATGTGTTATTGACTTCAAGGAGAGTTGGGATGATCATTTGCCACTGATTGAGTTCTCTTATAATAATAGCTACCATTCCAGTATTGGGATGGCACCTTTTGAAGCACTGTATTGCAGGAGATGTAGGTCCCCAGTTGGGTGATTTGAGGTAGGAGAGTCTTCCATCCTTGGCCCGGAGATCATACATGAGGCTATGGAAAGGTGAGAATGATCAGGGATAGAATGGTTACTGCTTACTGTCGTCAAAAATCCTATGCTGATAACAGGAAGAGGGCTCTTAAATTCGAGGTAGGTGATCAAGTCTACCTGAAGATATCAGGCATGAAAGGGGTGATGAGGTTTGGTAAGAAAGGGAAGTTGAGTCCGAGGTATTTAGGTCGTTATGAGGTCTTACAACGAGTAGGGAATGTTGCCTATGAACTAAACTTACCAAATGACTTAGCTTCTGTTCATCCAGTGTTTCATGTTTCGATGCTTAAAAAGTGTCTAGGCTATCCAGCATCCATCCGGGCTGTTGAGGGGTTAGGAGTTGATGAGAACCTTTATTATGAAGAGGTTCCAGTTGAAATTTTAGATCGACAAGGGAAGCAGCTAAGGAATAAGTAGGTTGCCACCATAAAGGTATTATGGAGGAACCACCTTGTTGAGGGATCAACATGGGAGGCCGAGGCGGACATCAGATCCCGTTACCCTCACTTATTCAGTTCTTCAGGTTACATATACTCTTCCTCAATCTGATTTTGTTTATGAAACTCTAAATTTTAGTGCATTAGTCGGTTTTGGTGCTTTAAGTCCATAATTGTGTGTATTATACTTGTACTATATGAGTTAATATAAGTTCATGCTTGCATTCATGTTGCTGTTTTTGTATAGAATTGACGTGATTTTTATGTCGCATGAGTTGGGATGTGCATTGAGTTAAAGTGAGATTGAGAATGAAGTTCCTCAATCTCAGATATGAAGCTTCAGATAAGCTTTGAGTCATGTGCATCATCAAGAGTAAGTTGTGAATCAGATATTCACAAAGAGTAAAGTTTCAAGTATGTTGACGTGTTTTTTCGAAAATACCCTCTTTGATTAAAATGATGTGTAGTGTCATTCGGGGACGAATGTTCCTAAGGGGGGGATAATGTAACATTCTGGAAAATGAACTTGTCTAGTGAAGAGTCTATTAGGTTTTAAGAATATGTATTGGGGTGCATAGGCATCCCAATGCCCAATATTGAGTAATATTAAGCATGTTAGAGAATATTGGCTTAAGGTTGTTAGTCAATTTCTATGTATTAACTAGTAAAGTAAGATATACTTTGATGTCCAAATGCCCCAATCCAAGCTTGTTTAGGAACAATACCTGCAATGAAGACCCTAAGCTAAAAATTTTCATTTCTTAGATTCCACACATGAGGTACAGACATCAAACTGTCAAATCTAGGTACCATAGAAAATAATCATTTAAAATGATCATGTAGATTAAGAAGTGCCCAAGGACATAGTGAGGATCCTTGGTACAAGAAATGGACAAGAAGTAAACAATAAATGTGCAGCAACACATGTGCAAGCACATGTGCTAACTGCCACGAGACAATGCCCCAAGCCCAATTGAATTCTTTTAGGGCGGTTAGGGGGCAGGCGCGCGTACGGGTAAAGCCACGTGTGTCCTAATTTCCTAACCAATCCTAGGATATAATTAATTGACCTAGGACTAACTAAAATAAACTAACTAGTGTACCCGAAATCCTAAGACCTAACCGGGCGACACTAGCCGAGTAACTAACTAAAGAAACATCCAAGTACCTACCTAGGATGGTCCAAATGGGTTAGTTATGGTCATAGTGACTAAGGGGTACTTTATTAATTACCCAAGTTCACCTAATTAATTAAATTATCAACTTAGTTAAATAATTTAAAATCATGGTTAAACTCGAACCGTTAGCAAATTTACAGATTTGGCTAAGTCAAATGCTCTCCTATTTTTAGTCAATTTAGGAGGGGCGTTTTGGTAATTAACTAATTGATTATTTAATTTAGTTAATTATTCTAAGTTGAATCAGTCAATAATCAGGTTCTAAGACTTAGACTCACGTTATCCATAGATACCCTCGACCGAAAAAGAAAACAGTCAACAAACGTAAGAAAAACAGATCGGTTCTCCTTAGGCGATTTCAAGGCTATTCTTAAAGATTTTTGTGCAAAGTACAGGGTGTTATTCGTAGATTAAATTCTACAGTAAGGTATGGATTTTCTCTCTTGGATTCCTTTCCCCAAGAGGTTTTTCAAACGTTTTTAATTCAAGAAAATCAATACTAGGGTTGTTCCCAATGAGATTTTCGAATGTTTATCTCCCTAGTTCTGCCTATTTTGATTCTTGTAGTATGTATAATGCAAATCTCGAGCATGTTGTTGGTATGTGGTGGTAACTGATCATTATATGTAGGTTTCTATGATTTGATTATGTCGAATGAGACCTATAGGTTAGATCCATATGATTAGAGTATCATTAACATGAGATAAGAAAAGTTGTAATTACAATTGTGTTTGAAAAGATGAAATTGTTCTTATAAGCTAATCAAATGTTAAAATTTGGCTTGATTAAAATGATGAGATTACTATAGTATATACATGAAGTTAATTAACTTGGCTAATGATATTCTCATGATCAGTGTTTTGTTAAAGTTTGGGTTATGCCAATATATTGGCTAGCAATATTATTTCCAAAATATGATATAGAGTTGGCAAATGACTAAGTCATACTAATCTTATAGGACCAATGTAAATTATGATGTTTCTTGTAAGGCCAAATACATTTTAAAGATTGACTTGACAAGATGTAACTCAATGAACTCATAACCTAGGGTATGCCAATGATTGGAACAAGACACAACATACCCTATCTAAATGAACTTGTGAACATAGTAGCACAATAAAGAGTCTCCATAACTTTTATAAAAAATGGTACAAGACTACCAAATAACATTGAACAAGATAAGGTGAGTAATGAAATAACTAAGTTATGAAATTGACCTAGAATGGAGTGTAAAAGGAAGTGAGACAAGTCTCACTTGCACCTGAACAATTATGTCAAAGATACTCACATAAGAGGGTGTTAGAAATCGTGATACAAGTCTCATTCACACCATAATGATAATGTAAGAATTAAGTTCAAATTCATCAAGTAAGAAAGGGATGAGAAGTCATCCATTGAGCTAAGCATACCTCATACTAGTAGCAAGCTTCCATAATGTATGAGTCAACTTTAAAAGTTGTAAAGTATGATAAACTGAGCGAAGCACCGATAGACTAACAATGAGCTTGTGCAAGCACATGCAAGCCTCATGAGATGAGACTACCACCAAGGTGGATAAGGTTCTCCAAATTCTCCTATTATTTGAACTATGTTGTCAGCATAGATTACTAGCTAGTGGATCCACCTAAGAAAGCTAGGAAGTATTCGGTTTCACTTTGGCCTATGAACCACCTCTTCTCAGTGTAGGGAAGACACTGGATTTCATGTTAGCTCAAATGATCTATGTCAACTAATGCTAAAGATTTCTTTAAGAAAGTAAGAAAGAAAGAAGAGAAGTGAACATGAGATCAAAGAAGAAGAAATGTAAGTTCAAAGTGAACTAAGTAAGCAAAATCATAAGTATATCAAAATTGTCACTATTTGATAAGAATGAAGTTTTAACATTTATTGGGTTATGCCAATAAGGAGAGCAAAACAAATAATAGGCAGAGCAAATAAATATATGCCCCAGCATCTTTATATTATGCAAATGATCAAATAATGGGCATAGCCAATCAATATATGACACAGCATCTTTATATCATGCAAATGATCAAATAATGGGGATAGCCAATAAATATATGCCCCATCATCTTTATATTATGCAAATGATCAACTAATGGGCATAGCCAATAAATATTGGCTTATAAAGACTTCATTCCCAATTTAACAAGAATGGAAAGAATAACTTGTAAGTGGGGTAGTCCAATTATTTCCTGAGTCTTTTGGATTACTTACTTGATTCATTGTAGGAATGGGACTACAATGAATCAGTGCACTCGTAAGTAAAACATAGGATCAAAGGAGATCATTGAACTACACAACAAGAAGAAGAAAATACTGACAACAAGAAGAAGAAAAGACTGAAAAATAAACTAAAGTCTTAATTAAGGAGATCTCGGCCTAAGAGGGAGCAAAAATATTAATTTTTGTTCGAGTTGTTTTAAAATTATGTTCATGATTCCAAGGTCTTATTTTCATATTAAAATGAGTTGTATGTTTTAAATGAATGAAAATATGTCATATTTATAGCATGATTCAGAAATAACAAATTAGTAAAGTAAAGTTACTTCACTTTCAAAAAATGGCTTGTTGGTATAGGAAGAGCTTTCTTTAATCATGCATAGTCCTCATGTGTTATGTGCATACACCCATACTTAGTACAAGTGTGTACTAACCCATATACTATTACTATTTTTATAGGTGCGGGTCCTTGAAGAAGATTAAAGATTAGTTGAAGCGGTTTGGACTAGTACCTCCAGACTTTGGTAGGTCCTTGCCTACACTTTATTCTCTAGCGTTAGTAGATTAGACATAGCTTGTGGATGTTGTCCCTAGTGTTTCCTTTCAAATATTTGTTCAAGCTTTTGTAATAAGGCTGGTTTGGCAACTATTAATGATATTATGAATTCTTCATTTCCATTGTTCAATCTGTTAATAAATGGTTGTTTATTTTGAGCTGTTAGTATATCACTCTTATGCAGATTTTATATGAAGTCTATGTACACTTCAGCAAAGTTAAAAAGTTTTAAATTTTCCGCTAAATTTAACTGTATAATTATGATAAAAGCTAACAAGAGGTTTGTATGTGACCTCTGAGAGGTTAACGATGCCAGTCTCGTTTAGGGTCTAGAACCCGCGTATGACTATAATAAAAAATTTAAAACTAATCCTACAAAAAAAATACAAGTTAAAATAAATACTAAAGACAATTTCTAAGCCATATTCCACGACAGTGGTGCCCATTCTTGATAGCGTTCAAAAATACTTCTTGAAAAGAAATATAAACTATCGTATGCAATATATTTACCCAACTATGAGTCAGGGTCGATCCCACAGAGAATATGGAACAATATTATCAATAGCAAATATTTAACTTGATAGTCGTTATATAAAAATGGGAGATTTTAAATTGAAATAAAAATAAAAGAAATAAAAGTAGCTTTGAACTAAGTATTTATTTATATCTGAATTAATAAAAATAACTAGGAATGCGTTCCCCATAAGCTTATAACGCGGTAATCCTAGTAATATCAATTCTTTCCTAGTATAATACATGCAAAGTGATAAGTTAGGTATCTCTAATTCCTTGGTCCGGCAACTACAGAATTTCACCTCGCACCTTGGTTCGGCTACGTGTGTATAATTTATCAATACATGCAAAAACCTATTTGAGAATTGCTTAATTACTATTCATACTTTGTTAATCGCTCATGGTTGCCACAAACCTAGTTGTGGAGTTTAGCTACTCATTATCTCAAAACACAATCAAAATTTATTAAAATAAATATTTTTGTGTTAATCATAAAAAGTTAAGAACAATAGATAAACTATATTTTATTAATAACGTATACAAATAAATAATAAAGTAGAAGAAATAATAAACCACAATTAAGCTAGAAGAAAATTTATATTATGTCTTGTATCTTGTTTCTTGGCTTCCCTAAATAATAATTTTCCATACCTTATTTATAGATGTAGAAAACCCTAAATAAAATAATTGAGTCCAAACAAATTATGAATAAAAAAAAGAATTGGAGTATTTTTTTCCTCTTTTTCTCTGGCGTGAACAGTAGTGCAGCGTGAACGGAAAATTCAGCACCGCCATTCATTGGCCAATGCATTGAGAGAATGCCAAATGGCAGCTTTACTTTTGCAATTCACAAATTACAGACATATGCATCTTATATATAAATATATTATTTTATTCACTTTAATCCATTAAGCTGTCTGCTTGATTTCCTTTTTCAACCTTCCATTTTTAATTTGTTTTAGCTCCAAACTTCTTCATTTTTCCACTAAATTAATCCTACAAAAAAATACACAATTTAGCACAATCCATAAAATTTTTGTTTAAAACAAACACATATAAATAATAAATATGAGGTAAATAAAGATAAAAATGTGTATTTTGGCCTCACGTCACAACATAACATGCTTTTAAGTAATTCGCTCATATACTAGTGAGATTGTTGTAAATTTCCATAAAATAAATAGTTTTGGCCCATGGGCCGACCCCGACCCGGCACCAATCAAGCCTCAAGAGTCAAGCGCCTATGTGGGTCGGGCTTATTAGCTCTAGTTTTAAATGGGCATGAAAAATCATGTCCCAACCCTACCCAATAACGGGTTGGGTTAAGCTGACCGATTGGCTAAAACCGTTTTGACGGCTCTAATAAAATTATTATACATTTATTTTCTTACGGACTTTTGTTTCACTATTAAAAAAAAATAATTGAAAGGATTAAACTTTTAGACTCTTTGACAAAAGGGTGCCAGAGATTATCTTTTATCTTCTCTTTTCTTTTTTGTTGAAATGGAAAAAAACGTTAAATGTTCATTAAATGTTAATTGAATATGGATGTGCCGGAGTGAGTGGATACCTTTATGAGTTCCCTATATAATAAGCCAATTTGGTTCACTTTTCTTTATGTCAATCTTTGAATTTCAAATTTCTGCCCACTACAAAAAAAATTCAGATATTTCCTTTTTAAATCAGCCTTCTTGTTTATGTTTTTCCTCACTCTTATCTCACGGAAAATATAATAAGTTTTATAATAAACACATAATAAATTGTTAATGATTTTCTTGCCCCTATCTCATTTTTCTATGGTTAACTAGATCTAAAATTGAGGATAATAATTGGGACTTAACTGTTGTGGTAAATGGTCCTAACAATGTTACAACTCCTAACTTAAGCCTTGTGCCCTTTGAAAATAATCATTGAAATACTTTTGACGAAATTTTTTCTACTGACATGCCTAATTTTAATGACCTATCAGAGATTTTCTCTATAGAGGATTAGTTCATAATCAAGGACCAAAATAATAATCAAGAGATGTACTCACATCCCATTCAGCCAACTCAAATTAGTCAACAAATCATTCTTTCTCCATTACCAACACAGATAATGTGTGTGCCAACAAAACCTACGACACCATAAGAATTGATTGATCGACAAAAAATAAATTATTGTGGTGTCGTAGTTGTTGTTCGTTCACACGTTATTGTTCTTGGTAATTGAGAAAGAATGATTTGTTGAATAATTTGAGGTAGTTGAATAGATGTGAGTACATCTCGTGATTATTATTTTGGTCTATGATTATGACCTGACCACTTGATTTTTCCTAGTGAGTCGCTGAAAATTCTATAAAGAAAATCTCAAATAGGTCATTAAAATTAGGCACGTCAGTGGATAAAATTACGTCAAAAGTATTCCAATCATCATTTTCAAAGGACACCAAGCCTATGTTAGGAGTTGTAACATTGTTAGGTCTATTTATTACAACGCTTAAATCCCAATTACTATCCTCCATTTTAGATTCAGTTAACTGCAGAAAAAATGAGATAGGAGCAAGAAAATCATTAACGATTTATTAATGTATTTATTACAAAAATGATAATATTTTCTATGAGAGAAGAATGAGGAAAAAGATAAAAAAGGGAGCATGATTAATGAAGGAAATACCTAAGAATTTTCGTAGTGGGTAGAAAATTGAAAATCAATGACTGAGATGAAGAAAAGTGAACCATATCGGTTCATTATATAGGGAACTCACAACGATATCCAATCACTCGGGCACACCCATATTTAATGAACATTCAACGTTCTTTTCCATTTCAACATATAATAAAAGAAAATATAAAAGATAACCTCTTGTACCCTTTTGTCAAAGAGTCTAAAAGTTTAGTCCTTTCAATTAAAAAATTCTTTAATAGTGAAATAGAGGTCCCTAAGAAAAGAGATGTATAACAATTTTATAAGAGCCGTCAAAATAGGGTTAGCCCAAAAGGTCGGCTTAACCCAACCCTTTATTAAGTAGGATTGGGATAGGATTTTTCAAATCCATCTAAAACTAGGCTTATAAACCTGACCCATATAAGACCTTGTCCCTTGAGGCTTGATTAGTGTATCACCCCATATCCAAAAGAGATCGAAAATCAGCTTTTCAGAAAAATTGCAGGTGCAATCAACGGTCACCATCTGCGGACCGTAGTCTGATCTTCAGCTCGTACTGTAGGTCCGTAGTTTACATCTGCAACCCCTCCCAAAACTCATATAAAAAAATAGACTAAGTCTTGAACCACGGAGAAACCTACGATCGATAAGTCAGACCACGGTCCGTGGTCTGTGTCCGTGTACCCAGCCTCTGACATGAACTACGGATGACCAGCGCGGACCTTCCTTCGATCTAAGGTCTGTAGGTCTGACCGTAGGTGGAACTTAGCAGTCAGTTAGGGGAAAAATGTTGTTGGGTCAACTTCAAATGGTCATAAATTTTAGTACAAAATGAAAGGTGTCCTGTGACCCCTAAGATACGTCATTTAAACCCTGAATTATGAGATTTTTAAGCCTAGAAACATAACTAAAACTTACCTAAGTCAAATTATTAATCAAAAATTAGAAAATAAGAAGCAAGAGAGGAGAAAAATGTCAAGAACCCTAGTTCAAGAACGCATCAAGGTTCCATCGGTTCCAGCCCCGAAATATAAATATTTCTCCATGGAATTCATCACCAGGTACATGAGATTTCACTAGTGGGTTCCTTCACCCATTAGATCCCTAGTTTTCAGTCAGATTCCTGATTTCCTTTACATGATTAGACTTAGGGTTTCTAGAACTTCAGCAGATTATCATGAATTAGATAGTTATATGTTGCAAATCAGATTACCATGTTATTACTTAGATTATTGCACGAATTTCAGAATCCTAGCTATGTATTTCTTTAGTTCTTGAATTACATATGCTAGGTCAGATATTTCAGTTACTTCAAATATACATGCCTCATTTATTAATGCATCATTATAAGATTAATTGTTGCATTCTCAGTTTGCATGTTTAGTTTCAGCTATCGAGTATTTACAAAATTTCAGTCATAATGTGTTAATCACTTATTTTATTGGGAGTAGAATAATACCGAGTTGGACTAGGGTTCAGCATACCCAAATAGTCCCAAAACTACTAGCCAAGTAGGTTGTAAGTCCCCTCTGTGGGCATCAGTTTAGTGATTACGCCAGCATGCTTTTATACATCTAGTAGGGTATATTGGGTCCTCTCGATGGAACGTATACATCAGACTCCACATTTACCTCATGTGGTTTTTAGTGGATCCCACAGTTCAATAAGACTCTAATTCGTTGACCATATTTACAATTCAGTTAGTATTCAGTCGTAACATGTTAGAAATTTAGTCATTGCATCCAGTTAGCTCAAATTCAGTATATCATGTTCAAAATATTATACTTGCTTTTGTGCTTATTCTGATATGTTTTATTTTAATTTTACTCTACCCTACATGCTCAGTACCTTTCATGTATTGATGCATACGTGCGCTACATCTTCTCATGTTGTAGGTTCAGGTTCTTAGCATGTAGATCGAACTTAGATCGATTCCCGATCTCTAGTCCAACAGAATAAGTGGTGAGTCCTCATTCTCCGGGGACAATAGTCTAAGTTTATTTCAGTATTTCTTTAGTTTCACATTTCGCTAGACTTAGTTGGGGCCTATCCCAACATTTCTAGTCAGTTAGAGGCTATTTTCAGATACAGTTAGTTTTAACTAAGTATTGAGTTATATGTTCTTCGTGTTAAACTCATCAGTTTTAAAGATCTCAGTTATAGTATATGGGTATTCACCATATTTTCATTTTAATTATGATTTAGCTTCTACATCAGTTTATTATCTTTAGTATGCTCATGATCATGTCAGCAGGGTTAGCTTGGGATTGCTTGTGGTTCCAGGTGCCGTGTCCGTGTTTCGGGGGTAGCTCGGGGCATGACAATTGGCTCATGGGCTAAAAATATTTATTTAAGGGTAATTGACAACAATCTCACTAGTATATGAACGAATTACCTAAATGCATATTATTTTGTAATATTATGAATCTTTCCAGATTTTGGTACGTCCAGATACATGTATTTCATGATACGTGGACTCAAAATTAGTTTAATTTCTTCTACATCCACTATATTATAGTGGATTCACATTTATATAGGATACGTAGACAAATCCAGCACCCTCGCCTTCCTCCGATCTCACTCATCACTCTCTTATCTCACTCGCGTATTGGAGATGCATCACACAAGATATACATGTATATTGTGTATCTAGTATCCAATATACATGATAATAACACTAGATTTATTTGCTAATTTTGTTGAAACAACACCATTGATTGTCATATTTGATTTGATAATCTTCTCATTTTCTTGGTTTTATAGAATTTTATGTTTTAAAAGAAAAAAATAAAAAATAAAAAAGGGATAGCCCTCAGCCTTTCTAGGGTTAGGTTGGTTTGTGCATTTTCAGGCCTTTCCAAATGAAGGGTCGGTTTTCCCTAACCCATCAAGTTCCTTGATCTGCAAGGCTTGAAACAGGTGGGGCTGGACCTCCCTCGTATGTAACTCTCACGAGGGGCGTAGCTAGAGCTTCCCTGGGGTGTTTATTTGATGGATAAATACATTGTATATATATGTCATATTATACATTTAAAGGATATATATTTAAAGTTGGACACCCTTGACAAAAGCTATATCTTTTGTGTAGTAGTAATATGTGCCCATTTGAATGAAGGAGTTTTGAGTTTGAACCCCAAACACCAAATTTTTTTATTTTTTTATTTTGACAACTACAACCATTATCTTGGACAACCTTGATTAAATTTTTGGACACCCTTCATCTAAAATTTATACGATATATACATGTAAAATATTGACTTATATTGGTATAAATGATATTTTCGACACCCTAAAATAACAAAGTAACTCGTATTGGAGATGGCTAGAGTTGTCGCAAATCCACTCGCTTCCCCAGTTTGATTCCATGTATGAGCCTTTTCATTTTTCTGTAATTATTTTGCCTTGTTGAAGTTTGTAAGTAAATAAACATGCATAAGTTTAACATAAATATCCTGTAGCTTGGAGGTAACTACTGTCATGTTTGTTTTGAGTGACCCAAGTTCGAATCTCACCTCACCTCCAATAAGGATTCTTTTTCAATTAGAAATTGAATTTTTTTTCCTTGAATTGTCTTTCAGGAATAAGGTTTTAATTGAAAATATTTCTTAAATTTGAATACATTTTCCTTGTGGAATAAGATTTCCTTATAGAAGTGAAAATTGGCTTTGCTATAGGCAATTTCAACTAATGCGTTTGGGTTTCCCAATTGGTCATGCCAAGAAGTAGAAGGTAGACTTTGCAAAATTGATGAAAAAAGTGTCCAACAAGTTGTAAACTTCGAAAGGGAAAATGTTGTCATTTGGAGGTAAGGTTATGTTAATTCATAATGTGTTAAATAGCATACCTATATATCTCCTATCTGCTATTAATTTACCGAGGTGTGTTATTCATGACTTGATCGTGTCTTTTCAAAAAAAAAATTAGGGAGGAAGGGAATAACAAGCATTGGGTAGCTTGGTCAGATCTATGTAGACCCAAGAAGGAAGGTGGTGTGGGATTTAGATCTTTATTTGATGTTTTTAAATCTTTATTTGCTAAATTATGGTGGGTTCTTAGAACAAAAAAGACTATTTGGTCTAACTTGATATGGAATAAATATTGTAAAAAGAAGATACCCGGGTGGTTGAATGGAAGACTGGATCTTAACTTGGAAGTGTATGCCTGAATCTAGGGATTTGATAGATCAACATATTTGGTAGGAACCTAAGTGTGTCCATTCAAGTATCTAGTATGATAATTGGTCACAATTAGGAGCACTACATTATATTGTTCCTATAGACAGTGCTAAAAATGTGCGGTTGGATGAAGTGAAACAGTGTTTTTTGAATGGGAAATGGAATGTTGACTTGCTTCAAACTAGCTCTGGGGAACATATTTGCGGACATGTAATACAACTCTTGAAGAGTTCAGAAGATTAAGAGCAGTGGGATAAACCATGGTGGATTCTTAATGTTTCTGGAAAAATCACTATGAATTCTGCTTGGGATTTTCTAAAAGAGAAAGAGGAAATTTGTTTAAAGTAGAAGTATATCTGGACTGTGGAAATTCCTTTTAAAATATCTTTTTTCAAGTGGAGATTATGGAAACAAAGACTTCCCATTAGTGAAGTTCTTTTTCAGGAACATGATGAGTGACGGGGTAGTGTGTGGTTGTTGTGATGATGGTGTTCAGGAGACTAGTGAACACTTATTTATTAGATGTTCATTATATTATTCTTTATAGATATACTTTGAAATATCTACAGTGATGGAGGGTCCTTTCTTACAGTTGAAAGATACTCTGTATGAGTGGTGGAATGCAAATTCTTTTGCAAAGCTTAAACCAGTGTTAATAGTTATACCATTGTTTATTTGTTGGCAAGTGTGGAAAAGAAGAAATGCCTTGACATTTCGTGGATCAATATCTTATTTGAGTATGAGAGGAGGGATAACAAATAATTTAAGTCTATTAGTCAAGCAGTTGTATCCATGTATGCATAACTTGCCTGATTTTGTTTGATATTTGACAGGGTATACTCTCAGAATCGGTTGTAAGTTGGTCTATTGGAAACTACCTAGAAAGGATTCTTTAAAATGCAATACATATGGGTCTTCAAAAGGGAATCCAAGACCAAGTTCTTCATCTTTCTTTCTGTATTAGAAATGAATATGGAAACTTGGTGTATACTGAAGGAAATTTAATTGAAATTTCAAACAACCTAAGGAAACACAATTTATTCCATCTGGTTATAGAAACTGATTCATTAGCAGCAATCAATATGATTAACGAGGCTTGGCACATCCCTTGGGAGGTTTATATGGAATTTAGGAGGATACAAGTTTTGAAGGAATGATTGGAAGTGGCCATAGTTGACACTGAGAGAGCGAAACAAGCTGACAGATTTTATGGCTAACATTGTGTTTCTTTTGTAGGTACAGATTATATATTTTACAATGATTTCAATATTTACCTAGTGAAGCTAAGAAAATTCTAAATATGGATAAAATCCAAATTCTTAATTTAAGGATAAGGATGATTCAGAATGACAATTTTGCACAAGATAGATTAGACAAATCAGAACATAAGAGGAAACAATTCATACAACAAAAAAAATGACATGTGAACAAAGCATCAGTATTGGACACATAGATACAACAAGATTGCTCAGTGAGCAATTTTTCTTTCTGCGGGCTTCTTACAGTTCATATTACAGGTCAAGGAAAGTGCATAAAAAGGTTGCAGGAACATTCATACACTACTCAGCAATTTGCGACTTAAGCAAGTGTAAATCAAGAGAAAATGGTAAAATGGCTATGAGAAGAGTGCAGAAATTGGAAAATACCTGAGAAGGTGATATAACATCGTTGCGAGGCTTTCAACAGTGGAATTAGCTCCTTGTTGGTCTCAACTTGTCAAAGCTAAGGAATGTAGACTGTGAGGTCATTTTAGGTATATGTTGTTCAATAAGATAAGATATTTTCACAAAGGAGGTGTGTCTATCACCTAATTGAAGCTTCGATTGAGGTACCCTGAGCTGGAGAAGTCTCCGATGGGGATGATTTCATGTTAGTGAGACTAGACAACGTCCGAGATGAAATACACCCCATAATCGAAGTATTGTTGTCATGGTTTCTATTCAGTGGAGAATGCTTGACGGAATAAGCACACCGACGATGAGCATGGAGACGATGAGCACAACGACAATGGAGGATGCTGCTCCGATGCTCCGATTTACTTTACTGCTTTGATACTCCCATTCACTTTCCCCTTTTCCTTTTTGATTTTTTCCTATTTTGATTTCCTAAATGTTTAGTTGTTGGATCGGGTCCTCTTTGGGCCTGATTTTCATCGATAAAAAGGGCTTACCCCATCTTTAATCTTTTTAAAAAAAATTCCTTGTGTTATAATACTTTTGTTTCCTTCGTAGAATAAGATTTTCATAGATTTTAATACATTTTCTTTTTGGAGTAAGGTTCTTTCTATATAAATAGGAGACTCATCGTTTTATTAAAAAACAATTTACTTTTCAAAGTTTGGACCTCCTTCATAAAATTTCTGGCTACGCCACTGTCAACATACCATCTCGACTAAGAGGCACCTTACAGGGTTACACCATCGAAGAGAAGTCACGTCGGCAACTGCAAAGAGTGAGAGAGATAAGTCACGTCGACAGCTGCGAAGAGTGAGATTCCCACGAAGAGTCGAAGGGAAGACCTGGGGAGTGTGGGTTGCAACTGTCTGTTGTGCTATGAAGTGTGACTAGTAGCGGCAAATGGGGGGTTGAGTCTAATTTGGGGTGATTGAAACTGGGTCAACATAATATGGGTAATAATTCAACCTGCACATATTTGATATGGGTAAAAATATTTTTTCATGTTTGCTTTGTGAGTAGAAAATATTTTTTGGAAAAAAATTGTAGTGTTTTTTTTATGAATGAAAAATATATTTGAGAAATATCTTTTATTTTTACTAGAGTAGAAAATTTTTGAAATTGAAAATATTTTTTAAAAAAACTTAAAATTCTTTTTTGTGGTTGGGGGAAGGGGGAGGAGGATCGTAGGTAGGGGTGAAAAAGAAAAATTTGAAGTTGAAAATATTTTTTAAGACCATACTTAAATTTTTTTAGGGAGGTGGGGGGCTGGTAGGGAGGTGGAGGTGGATTGATGGTATGGATGAAAAAATGAAAATTTTAAGTTGAAAACATTTTCTAATAACAAACTTAATTTTTTTTTGGAAGGGGGGG
>NC_028641.1:38060938-38081901 GCF_001406875.1 Solanum pennellii
AAAGTTCAAATATTTTTAAAAATAAAATTTGTGGGTGGGGACTGGTAAGGGGTGGTGGGTGGGGGATGTCGAGGGTAGTGGCGAAAATGTTTTTATTCATACCAAACACACCCTAAAACATGCTTAACGCACTTTAAGAAATGACAATAGTAGTACATGATTTGCTTATTTTACACAATTATTTATCATCCAATATAAAATTAAAAAAATTAAAATATATAAGTAATAAATGTACATTTAATTAGATGTATTTTTAGGGAAAAATAAAGACTTCACATTTTCAAATATAGAGAAAAATAATTAGCTTTATAGAACATAAAAAGGAAGAGAAGTTACAATACAATTGGTAATATCATGAATTTTGAGTGGACAAAGTTAGAAGCGTAACAAATTTTACTAATACATATTTTAGCCATATTTTTACTGGTTAAATATGTGTGTCAATCCATATTTTACCCATGTAAAAAATCACTCGTCCAACTTATTAAATATGGACGGGTTACCAAAATATGAGCTTATTTATGCACAACCTTATTTAATCTTTAAAAATAATTTACTAATTTAATGACAGAAGCTAAGGATCATATAAGAAAAAATTGTTTTGGAAATAATGGAGTTAAAAGTGAACTTACCTAGCAACTGTGACATTTTTTCGAGACAATCAAATAGAAAAAATAGACATGAATTGGGTGGACATAAGAAGTATTATTCTCTCAGTCGGAATTTATATGGCTTATTTTTTTTTAGTTTTCAATTAAAATAACACATTTCTATATTTAATAACAATAGAACTTCAAATAATCATTTATCCTTAGTGAAATAATTTTATCACACGTATATGTATAATTTATTTTAGACAAAAATTGAAAACATTTTTTTTCTTAAGTTTTGTATTGTTAAGTCAAACTAAGCCACATAAATTGACATTACTAAATACAGGTGACCTATTGGTTCATATATTTGGTCCGCTTATGTCTAAAAGGGACCCTATGTTGTCTTGGCGAAGCACGCATGATGAGCTACGTACTGGACAGAACACAACCATAGATGAGATTTGCAAACTTCCCAGCATTCCATTGTTGGACTCTATTTTGGCACTGCCAATTCTCATCCCAATCCCTCTAATTGTCGAAAGAGCAATACATGAATATGGAATTTCATCTTTCGATTCATCTGCATACACCAATGTGCTTCAAAATTGCATAAAGAACAGGGATTTCATTGTTGGAAAGGCACTCCATTGCAATATTTTAAAGAGAGAAGGATGCTTAGACCTACTTTGCCAGAACATTTTGCTCAATTTATATGTTAAGTCTGAGTTATTACATGATGCAGTTCAGCTGTTCGATGAAATGTCTACTAAAAATGTGGTTTCATTTGTAACATTACTTCAGGACATTTGCAGGCAGAGGAGTATATTACAGCTGTTGAATTGTTTGTTAGATTGCATAGAGAAGGTCATGAGCTGAACCCATTTGTATTCACAACAATCTTGAAAGCGCTTGTGGGTATGGATGAAGCGGAGATGGATTGGAGCATTCATGCGTATATTTATAAGCTTGGATTTGACTCTATTCCTTTTGTCGGCACTTCCCTTGTTGATGCTTACTCTGTTTCTGGACTTGTTGATTTTTGCAGGGACGTCTTTGATGGCATTATTGACAAGGACATGGTTTCTTGGACAGGGATGGTTACTTTCTATGCAGCAAAATGATTACTTTCAAGAAGCTTTGGGATACTTCTTGTTAGTGCGAATCTGAGTTGAGATGTTAGCTCGAACTTGATATGAAGTTTTGATGATTTAACAAACTTATCGATCTAACAAGGAAACAGATCCTTGTTATTGGAACTGCTGACAGTGAGATGAATGGTAAATTCAGTGTAAGGTATATTTGTGTGCTATCATCAAAAGGGGGGAAATGTTATATTCTAGGTGTTTTAATGATCCTCAAAAATGCGGGGACCTGGTCCCTGGCAAAGTGCTCTCGTCTAGATACAAATGGGGTACAGCAGTATAAGCTATTATGTTAGTTGGTAGGTGAAAAGTGTAGTTTCCTACACCAATAAGAAGAGAGGACGAGATGGTATGTTTCAGTATCTCACAAATGTAGGGACCTGGTCCCAAGCAGAGTTTCCTCCATCAGAGGTTGGTGAGGCGTCAGCGTGCTACACCAATCAAAATGGAGGAGGGTGTTTGTCTAAAAGGTAATAACTCTTTATGTTTGATATATTTAAAATGACAAACACCATATTAAATTCATTCATCCAAAGAAGGAAGTATCTAGCAAGCCTTTTCAAGAACTCACAGAAAAGTTTGTAAGAGACCTGGTCCCCGCAAGACTGCGACATGAAAAGGTGAAAAGACAGCTCTCAGAAAAGTTTTCACCTCTGATGCGATAGGTGCACAGTTTTTCAAACAATAAGCTTTCAGCCAATGGAATGGTCTCAATAAATTTGTAGTGATCTAAATTATCTCTTTCCAACAAACACAAATTTAGCATTTGGAAAATGTTTTAGTGAATATGTATGCAAAACGTGGGAGTATTAAGGATGCTCGGTTGGTGTTTGAAATGATGATTGAGCATGATGTTGTAACATGGAATGCTACGGTTTCAGCATATTCCGTACATGGTCTTGGGAACGAATCTCTCAGTATCTTTGAGAGAATGCGTAGAATGCATGTCAAACATAATCAATTAACATTTCTTAGTGTCCTTTCAGCATGTAGCAATTCAGGATCTTTCTATCGAGGATATGCCGATCTCTCTTTGATACTGGATGATTATGGTATTGAATGTCGAGAATTATACATGCATGGTATCACTTTTGGGGCGGTTAGGTCACCTTGATAAGGCTCATAAACGGATCGAAGACATCCCAGTTGAGCGAAGTGTCATGGTATGGTGTGCTTTGCTTGGTGCATGTGTTCTTCATAATGAAGTTGATCTTGGGAAAACAGTTGCTCAGCGTGTGCTTGAATTGGAATCACAAGATGAAACGACTTAGTGTTGTTATCAAATATGTATGCCACTTCAAAAAGGTGGAATAATGTAGCTTTTGTCCTATTATAATGTACATAGACATATTTTCCTATAGAATACATAGCACAATCTCAACACAATCATAGATAGAGATATTTAGGAATTTTCTTATTTTGTTTTCCTTAGATAAATTACATGTTTTCCTTAGATAGATTACTTGTACACCTACAAATAGCTCTCCTTTTTGGATTAATAGAATAAGCAAGATTGCTCCATTCACTCTGTATTTTACATGGTATGAGAGCGGAGATTCTTTTTGTTTTTTTTTAGTTTTTCCAAATCACTGTTGTTGGAGAAAATTATCCGTAAGTGACTTGGTTGGTCACATCTGCTACTAGGAGGTACTTTGTAACAACCCTAAAAACAGATATGCTAAATAATGCTTAATGTGCCTAGAATGCCTACGATTAGACTGGGTTCACACGGATCGATGCGCATAGAACCAGACCTCTGAACCCTTACGACAGCCAAGCCAACTAACTTGGAGAGTTAGTCGATCTAGGAAAGGTTTGGTCCAACCATGTAGGGCTCTCGAATACGAAGAATTACTCGAATGAGTCTTTACCGAACTCAAAAAGGGAAAATCATAGTTTTTGAGGGCCTAGGGGTAAAATGGTCTTTTTGCAGACTAAGGGTAGTATCGTAATTATCCTAAATATATAAATAATTATTTAGTTAATAAGGTGGAGGGGAATTTTTGGGGAGAGAGGGACGAAAGTTGGCTCTTGAAGTGAAGTTTTGCTCCACCCGAGATCGAACCTAGGTGGAAGCAATGAATTAAAGTTGTTTTTATTTAAGCTGGTAAATTAATGAAATTAATTAATATTATTATTTATTGACTGATTTAAAATAAAAGGGAAATCAGATTTTTATAATAATTAACTAAACATTATTTGACTAAGTCCTAAACTAGACCCCTAAGCCTAAGGTAACTCTCTCCTCTCACGCTCATCTCTCTCTCTCAGGTCTCTATAACTCTCATTCACGTTCTCTCTGCCAAATAACGTACATAAACAGTAGGTAAAACAAAGTTCTTCACACTTTAAGAACTCACAACGAAAAATAAAATCAAAACGCTAAGCAAAATACGTTAGGCAGAGGGAGGGTTTTCCATCAAAAGTTTGGTGTTGAAAATCGGTTTTGGACATGAGTGTTGGAGAAGGTTTAGGACGCAAATTCAAGGTTTGAACGTCATAAAAGGTATGGTCTCTCTTCTATCTTGGTCCCTTTCCCAAGAGACCCCTTAAGGTTCAGAATATTCAGTCCGAAAACTAGAGTTGTTCCCCATTGCATGTCCTTGTCACTAGCTCCCATTGATTCTTAGGATGGGTATGTTTGCTGGTAGATATTAGGCGTCTGTTATGTTTTCGTGATGAACATGTTCATGTTTGTGTGTTTGAAATCATATGAATGACAACTTATGTATTTTCGGAACTATGTGTATGTGTGTGCAAGGATGTGACCGTGACTAATGTTCTCGGATTGATGCTCCAAAATTGTAATGTTATGGTTGTTATTTTACGTGCATAAACCTATGTAAATAGTGATGTTCATTTAAGATGAAATGTGCCTGATTTGACTGATAATCTCTTGGCTAAATGAATCTATGAAAAATGCACCCTAAAACGTATTAAATGGTTTACGAATTACCCTATGAGTTCAAGTGAAAATGTTGAAGAAAGTGAGCTGAAATGTGACCAAATTTCAAGCAACTTACAAGTTTGGTTTTTGGCTAAACGTAGATGAACAAATCTAAAAAATTAATTGAGTGTAAATTAGGTGAGGTCACTAGAATTCGAACCCGCGACCTCACCCGTGAGATACACTAAAAACGTGAAAAGAAATGGGGGTTAAAAGGATTCGATCTAGGGTGTATTTGGCTGAAAAATAAAATACAAAATTAAGAATGAGAGGACAAGGAATCGAACCCACAACCTCTCGGTCAGAATATAAGAAAAACTAAAATAAAATTAATGTGAGGCGTGGGAATCGAACCCACGACCTCTAGGCAGTAAAGGAGAATTAAAAGAAATGTGAAGAGAAAAGAAATGTGAGGCGTGGGAATCGAACCCACGACCTCTAGGCAGTAAAGGAGAATTAAAAGAAACATAAAGTGAGGTTGTGAAAAGGAAACATTGATGTTGGGGCTCGATCTAGGGTCCCAATGTCATGTTATCGAAATTAAATAAAAAGAAAAATGTAACGTGTTGTCCAAGGGATTTGAAAACCGGGTTCCCTTTCCCAAATTCCGTATTGATACATAAATCATACGTGAATTAAATATTCAAGAATAATGCTGCCTACTTAGATCGAAATCGAGATCTTGTCATACACACAAGATGCATAAGTCTTGTACCACATAATCTTAGGAAGATATGAATCACTTAAACGAACTATGAATGAAGCCTCATGGCTTTTATGTATAGATCCATAAGTCTATCATGCATTTGAAAATAAGTGAACCTAAGATGTATGTAATAAAATGATGGTAACCCTAGAAGGGTTAAGTAAGAGTGTAAAACACACTAAATGGCCTAGTGCATTGGCATACGATGAAATGAATATTATGTAATGAAATGATGAAACCCTAGAAGGTTTAAGTAAAAATGTGAAACACACAAATGGCCAAGTGCATTGGCATATGATGAAATGAACATTCACGTAAAAAGGGGTGAGTAATTATGAAGAACAAATGTGCTAATGTTAATGAATGTGTTGACAACATGATATGAGGCTAATGTAAAAGATGAGAGCAATCTCAAATGAGCCTAAGTAAATGTTACCAAAAACATACTCACCTACGAGAGTGTAAAGTAAATGAAGAGACCAGTCTCTATGAATACTCTAATGAAAGTATTGAGATTAACACACTTAATACTAATGATGATATGATAAATCATATGTTGAGCTATGATGTCCTCATACTAGAAGCCAGCTTCCATGACGTATGAGTTGAATGTAATGGAACTTTATATTGAGCACCGATAGATTAGCTATGAGCTGTGATGCCTTCTTTCGGGAAGGGCGGAGGTTCACGTACCTCTCATGAGATGAGACTGTCCGGTATATCGTGTATGGGTCTCCTTATATCTCCTAGTTTTCGAACCTATATAGCCAATATAGGGATCTGGCAGGGTTCATTCCCATGTACGCTAGCATGTTTTGGGTCACTTTGGCCAATGATTCCACCTCTTTTCGGTGTGGGGGAGACACTGGATTTCATGATTCTCATATGATCTATGTCGGTTAAATTTAAAGTTCCCCATGAATGAACGAGGCCAGCCTCAAATGATGCACATAACGAAATGAATGATACCAGAGGTGTTAGGATAGGATAATCAAAAGGTGAGATAGACTAAAGTAATGACACTAGGTTATTCTTGATCATTGCACAGCAAACCTAATGAGAGTCTTAAACTACATCCTAAGTATAATTGGTGTTTACACTAGCTTATGAATGAATGAAATGAAGTACGTAAGAATGAATGAAGCAGACTCTGTCTTTGCTAAAGAAGGCTCCCTAGTTGAGGTCTCATATGTTGATCCCTCATTTTGAGAAGTCTTGATGTCAAGTCCATGATTCCAAGGTGTCATGGCTTATAAACGAATGATATGAAAAATGTTATGTGCTATATGCAATATGTTATGTGCTATGTGCAAGATGTTATTGTGTGCAATATCATAAGTATGATGATGCATGTTACTCTCATGGCATGACTTTCCTAATCCAAATTCGGAAAGTTCGCTCACTTTTCTAATCCAAATTTGGAAAGCTCACTAACTTTCCTAATCCCAATTTGGCAAGTCTACTGACTTGACTTTCCATAATCATGTTGTTAGGAAAGAGCTTTTCTTAATCATGCATGTCCTTTGTGTGTGCTTGCATATGCCCATACTTAGTACAAGTGTGTAATAATACCATACAATTCTACAATTTTAGATGCAGGCACAGGTGGAATTGGTAGAATCTCATGCTTTCGAGGATGTCTATCGTTATTATCTAGCTTAGAAGTAGTCTATAGCTAGTGGAGCATGTTCCACTAGTGTATCTTTCCGGTTTTGTTCAGACTTTGTATTGGTGCCGTTTTGGCAAAAATATGTTAACGCAATTATGAATTGTTTCTTTCATTTGATTACCTCTATATTAGATGGTTTATTTGTGAATGCCTATGATGTTAAGTAGTATATATACATGTATGTTAAGAAAAAAAAAGTTCAAATTTTCCTCTAAAATTAACCTAGATGAAGTAATTTTATACCTACATCCTTCAAATTGTTGATGGTTAAGTATTTTTTTAACCATTGTTGATGACTTTAGTTGGGGGACTTGGACTTATCTCCTAAGTGCTAAGTCGAATATTTTTCATGTCCTTAAAACTTTCTTAGCAATAAGAGAAGGAAATTTTACAGAAAAGTCAAAAAAAATTAGATCAGATAATGCCCTAGAACTTGGGTCTAGTTTGGAAGCTTCGCGATTTCTTTCTTCACAGGGTATTTTCAATCAAACTACTTGTGTCTACACCCCTCAACAAAACGGAGTTGTTGAGAGGAAACACAAGCTTTTGTTGGAGACTTGTCGAGCACTTTTATATCAATATAATTTGCCTATTTCTTTTTGGGGTGAGTATCTATTGACTGCAACTTTTCTTATTAATAGATTTCCTTCCAAGATTCTTCAACACAAGAGCCCTTATGAGATTTTGTTTGGTACTCCACCTTCCTATGAGAATCTAAGATCTTTCGATTGTGTTGCCTATGCTTGCACTCTACCTATTCACAGATCCAAATTAGATCCTAGGTCTATTTCATGTATTTTTATTGGATATCCAGCTGGAAAGAAAGATTTCAAGCTCCTAAACCTCAAATCAATGCAAATGTTTGTTTCTAGAAATGTTAAATTTCATGAAGCTATCTTTCCTTTCATTTCTCAAACTACAAATCCTCATTTCTTTCCTGTCAATACTCCGTTACATGTTTCGGATGACTCTATCCTTCCAGTTCCTACTCCTCCAATTTTTCCGTTTTGTGATACTTTCACTTTTTCTTCTTCTGAACACTCTCCCTCTCTTGCATCTTTGGTGTCCCCCAATCGATCTTCTTCTCCTGTTGTTCCTGCTACCCTCATTCCTACCAGAGCATCTAATAGAGCACACAAAACCCCTAGTTACCTGAAAGATTAAATTTGTAATTAGGTCTTCCTTTCCCATGTTACTACATCTTGTTTCACTACTCCTATTCAACATTTTGTGCTTTCTTTTTATGCTTTGTCCTCTACAAATCAAGCCTTGCTCAACTCCACTTTCTATATCTCTGAACCAACTTCATATTGCCAGGCTTCACTTCATCCTGGTTGGCAAATGGCTATGACTAAAGAATTTGAAGCTTTAAATTTAAACAAAACCTGGGATGTTGCTATGTTACCTGCAGGAAAATTGGCCTTGCCCTGCAAATGGGTCTACAAGGCACAATACAGGGCTGATGGTGTTCTAGGAAGGTTAAAGGCTTGTTTGGTTGTCAGAGGTGACATACAAAGATAGGGTATTGATTTCACTGAAACTTTTTCACCCATAGTCAAGATGACTACTATCAGGTGTATCCTAGCAGTGGCGGTCAAGTTAGGTTGGGATCTTTTCCAATTGGACATAGACAATGTCTTCCTGCATGATGATTTGCAGGAAGAGGTTTACATGAAATTTCCCACCAGGGATGTCACCCCCTTCCCCCAACCATGTTTGCTTATCAAGGAAATCGCTATATGGGTTACGTCAAGCATCACGACAGTGGTATGCTCGACTCACATATGCTTTGAGTCTTAAAGGATATTCACACTCTCTCAACGATTATTCCTTATTTTTCAAAGGTTCAGGCAGTCTTATCACTATCCGAGAGGTATATGTTGATGACATATTGGTTACAAGCAATGATTTACATGAACAACAACAACTCAGGGATTTTCTTCATGCTAAATTTCGCATTAAGGACCTTGGTAAAGCTCATTTTTTCTAGGCATGGAAATTATACGAGAACCTACTGGATTGATTCTAACTCAGAAGAAATTTACCTTTGAATTGCTTCAAGAGTTTGACTGTTTTGGTCTCCGACCAGCTTCTTCTCCACTTGATCCCACTCAAAAACTTTTGTTGACAAGGGTGAGCTTCTGTTGGATCCAACTTTGTATCGTCGGCTTTTAGATAAACTCAACTTCTTGACCCACACCCGGCCGGATCTCTCTTTCACTGTGAAACATCTCTCAGTTTATGCAGACCCCTCATCAACCTCATTTGGAGGCCGCTTTCCACTATCTCCGTTATTTGCTCAAAGAACCTAATTTGGGGCTTCTCATGAATGTTGAACCATGTCTTCAATTAGTTGCTTTCTGTGACTCCGATCGGGGGATTTGCCCTGAATGTCGTCATTCCGTTAGTGGATATTATATAAGTTTTGGAGGTTCCCCTATTTCATGGAAATCAAAGAAACAATCTTTAGTATCTCTAGAAGAAGAATACATATCTATGCGACGAGTAGTTGCTGAAATTACCTGGTTGGTGCGATTATTTGCGGATCTTTCCATCACTCCATCTCTTCCAGTCACATTGCACTCTGAAAGCCAGGCTGCAACTCATATCGCTAAGAACCCAGTTTTCCATGAACGGACGAAGCACGTCGAACTCGATTGTCACTTTGTTCGGCAACAATTTATAGCTGGTCTCATTTCCCTTTCATATTTACCCTCTCACTCTCAGCTCATAGACGTTTTCACCAAGCCGTTATCTGGTCCTTCCATAGATCAAATATTTGCAAGTTGGGTGTTACTTCCTCTCCCTCCAACTTGAGGGGGGGTGTTGGTGATGAAGAAGCTCAAAGTCACGACAACAATGGAGGACAACGGAAAGAAACAGTTTCAAAGTGTAAAGTGAACAAGGTTCATACACATTTATTTCCTTTTATACATGCGCATCACAGTCGTCCATCACAAGACGACAAAAATAAATGAAGAACGTTGGTTCAACGTTTGATTGAGACACCTCGATGAGGTGACTCATCAATTTGGAAGCTTCCACAATATTGACATTTGAATTATCTGATTTTTTCTATTTTTTGTATAAATTAATATTCCTTATTATCTATAGGCTGGACAAATAGGATTTGTACAGGTGTCCTAGGCATAACAGATTTTGATTCTTTTTTTTTGTACTTACACATGTACAGATTGAGAAGAAATACACAATGGAAATTTCACAATTCCTATCGTTCATTTTTTCCAAGATAATGTGATCCCTTTCCAAGTGCTTTAGTGAACAATTCTGCAGGTTGGTCAGCTATTGGTATATAAGCTGTGATTATCAATCCATCTTGGATCTTTTCTTTTGTAAAAAGACAGTGTATGTCGATATGCTTTGTCGTCTCGTGAAAAACAGGATTTGCAGCAATTTGCAGTGCTGATTTACTGTCTGAAAATAGTGGCACTGGGGTTGTAATCTCCACTCCAAGCTCCCTAAATAATCCTGTCAACCAGATCAGCTCTCCAACTGAGGATGCTATTGCTCTATATTTTGCTTCTGCCGAGCTCCTAGAACTGTGATTTGTTTATTTGACTTCCAAGATATTGGAGATGAGCCAAACAATACCAAATACCCTGTAATGGACCTTCGGCTGTTAACACACGACCCCCAATATGCATCAGTGTATGCCTTTAGTTGTGACTCTTCATTAGCTGACATTAATATCCCTTGACCTGGAGCCTGTTTGATGTACCTCACCAATTTTAAAGTAGCTTCCATATGTGACATTTTTGGTGAGTGCATGAACTGACTAAGGCATTGTACAGTGAATGCAATGTCTGGTCTGGTTGTAGTTAGATAAAGAAGCCTTCCTATCAACCTTTGATAACCAGCAGGGTCAGTCAACTTCTGATCTTCATGTGCCTGTGGAATGTGCTGATCAAAATCCACAGTTTGTAAGCTTTTGATTCACTTCCATTAGAGTAGAACTAGGTTTAGCACCATCCAACACCATATCTGCTATCAACACAAGAGCATACTTCCTTTGATGCATCAAAATGCCATCTTTATGTCTAGCAAATCTGATTCTAAGAAAACACCTGAGTTCTCCCAAGTCTTTAATCTTGAATGTTGTGTGTAGAGCTGTTTTAGTGTCTTGGATTATGACTGGATCATTACCCGTCAGAAGTAAGTCATCTAAATACACTAGAACTATAACAATCTTCTCTCCTTCTCTCTTTGTGAACAAAGAATAGTCCCTAGTACTTTGTTGAAAACCTGATGAAGTCAATGCAGTAGTAAGCTTGTTGTTCCACTGTCTAGAAGCTTGCTTCAAGCCATACAAAGACTTGAGTAATCTGCAAACTAATCCCTTATTAGCTTTTTCTTTTCCAAAGCCATCTGGAATTGTCATAAACACCTCTTCATATAGATCTCCTTGCAAGAATGCATTGTAAACATCCATTTGATATAGGATCCATTGTCTAGCTGCAGCAATTGAGACTACTGCTCTCACAGTAACCATCTTGACAACGGGAGAAAAGGTCTCCTGTTAATACAATCCCTCATTTTGATTATAGCCTTTGGATACTAATCATTCTTTCAGTCTTTCAACATCACCATTAGCTTTATATTTAATTTTTTACACCCATCTACAACCTATAGGTTTCTTGTCGTGAGGTAGGGGTACCGATTCCCAAGTCTTTCTATCATCTAGAGCTTGTATCTCAGTCTTCATGGCTTGAACCCATGTTTCATCATTTGCAGCCTCTTTATAACTAGAAGGTTAAACTTCTGCGGAAAATTTAGATACAAAAGATTGATATTTAATTGACAAGCCTGTATAGTCTACTACTGAAGCAATAGGGTATATACAATTGGAAGATCCAACTTTAGTCACATAATCCTTGTGCCAAATAGGAGGTCTGGAACTTCTAATAGATCTTTTACTGGAAGGAGGTGGTGTTGTTTCAAGTTTTGGAATTGTAGCTTGCAGTTGTATATCTGCATGTTGTTCTTCAATCACTTCAGGAGCCTCTGTGGCAATCTGTGGCACTTGTTGCTTAATACCTGCAACTTGTTGTTCAACTTGATCAGTAGACTTTGTAAAACCAGTGTTATCAGCAAGATCATCATAACAAAACAAATCTTGTGTCTTCAAATAACTTTGTTGATCTGCAACACTCCCTTTAAAGGGAAATATCTTTTCCATGAAAACCACATCTCGACTAACAAAAAATAATCTATTTTCAAGATCATATATTTGTATCCCTTTTGTGTTGGACTATAGCCTACCATCACTGCCTTAACTTCTCTTGGGCTAAATTTATCCTTTTGTGTGAGTACTGTGGCAAAACACAAGGAACCAATAACCCTCATGTGAAATAGAGATGGTTGTTTCCCATAAAGCAACTCATAAGGTGTTTTATCCCTTAACATTGTATATGGAATTCTATTTAAAACATACACAGCTGCTTCTACACAGACCCCAAAATTTGTCTGGCAAACTTCCTTGAAATTTAATCGTTGTTGCTATTTCAAGAATATGCCTTTGCTTCCTCTCCACCACGCCATTTTTTTGTGGTGTGTATGGACATGAACTTTCATGAATTACACCATATTGTAGAGATAACTCCTTGCAACTATGGTTGAAAAATTCAGCTCCATTATCTTATCTTACTCTTTTAATTTTCTTGTCAAACTGATTTTCTACCTCTTTAAAGAAGTGGCAAAGTTACTACATCTGATTTAAGTCTCATCAAGAAAATCCATGTTCATCTAGTATGATCATCAACTACCGTTTAAAAATATCTCATTCCATCATATGTTTCTTTCTTATATGGTCCCCAAACATCCATATGCAACAATTGAAAATTGGAAGAAGATTTATTTATACTATGTTGGAAAGGGAGCCTAGCTTGTCTAGCAAGTGGACAAATTTCACATTCAGTCAAAGAAAAAAATTTGTATTCCTGAAACATAGGAAGTTTTCTCAAAACACTCATTGGCACATGGCATAGTTTATGATGCCAAATGACTGCATCTGGTTGGTGTGTTGCAGCTAAACAACTATCAACTCTTTCTTTATCTCCAGTTTGTGAGTGTAAGACATATAAACCTTGCTCTACTTCACCAATCTCCCTCACCTTCCCAGATGAGAGGTCCTGAAACACAACAATTGTGAAAAAATGTCGCACAACAATTCAGTTCCTTGTGACTTTTGACACTGACATGAGATTAAACTTAAAATCAGGCATGCAAAGAATGTTCTTAAGTATATCACCTCCATCTAGGTGATAATCTCTAACATGAGAAACTCTTGCTGCATCACCTGTAGGCAACTGAACATGTCCTGCAGTTTCTACTAAACTCTTACGGTGTAAGTGCTTATGATTATCAATCATATGATTAGAAGCACCAATTTCTACTATCCATTTCACAAATGTGTCCTGAGTAGAGAAAAAAGTACCTGCCATATTTGCACAACCATTTAAATCGCTAGTATAGGGATGGTTTGGCTTGTCAATCATATTGAGAAGTTGTTGATGTCGGGCAGGTGTGAACATAGGTTGTCTAGACATCTACGTATTTTGCTGTCCTGCAGTGTTAGTGTCAAAAAACTAATTGTCGCTACCTGCTACATTTTGGCCTGTTACAGCATTTGCTTTTTTTCCTTTGAACTCGGTTAGATAACCATTGAGTCGATGGCAATTAACTCGAATATGGCCAGTCAAGTGACAATAGCACATTTTCGTAATTTGAAACAATCAATTCTGGCATGTCCTTTCATGTTGCAGAAATCATAGTAAGCATTAGGATTGTATGGTTTCTTCTGCTTGAGGACTGTATTGTTCCTTGCAGTGAACATTGCAGTTGGAGTCACGGAATCATACATCCTACTCGTCCCTACTACAATTCGCTGACTTTCATCTTGGTTTATCATGTCATTCACTAAATTAACACTAGGGACCTTCGGCATCATCAATATTTGACTTCTAGCCTGACTATAGTTGTCACTAAGCCCCATTAAGAAATGTAGAACTCTTTGATATTGTAAGTGCTCAAAATAATCTCTAGATTTAGGGCAATCACATGAAGGAGGGGGCATGATTGAGTCATATTCATCCCATAGATCTTTCAGTCTAGAACAATACACTGAGACGGAAGAAACACCTTGAACTGCTATAAAAATTTCTTTATGCAACTGAAAAGCTCTAGAGCTATTTATTTCGTCAAATCTCTCACGTAAATATTCCCAAATCAAATGTGTTTTCAAGCAAAGAAGTATTCCACCGAGCAGATCTTTAATTAGATCACACATTAGCCAAGAAACAACAATCACATTGCAACGATCCCAACGCCAGTAAAATCCTCCTTTCTTACTGATCCGTCAATAAAACCTAATTTGTTTTTACGTAGCAACGCCAACTTCATGGCTCTACTCTACAGTGAAATTAGGTCTTAGGCTTAACTCACACCCTAAAAACTAGCTCAAAAGGAGAAGGATTGCCCAACCCTTATAAGGAGTTCACCCATCTCATTAATCATCGATGTGGGAGTTTTGTCATTCTTTAACACCCCACCTCACGCCCAGTGCTTAGAATCTGGTGCGTGGGTGTCACGACCCGCAAGTACACCCTAGAAGTTAGGGCATCCTTGTGTTGTCACATAGCAAATGAGACTTCAAGAAGTCTCATCTAAGCTCGTATCATTCATTGCATAATAAACATACTAAAATACGTAAGAATTTAAAACTTTCTTCACACACGAAGAACTCTTTCATAAACATTACACAAGTGGAAGACTTTCATTTAAAACATTAAATATTTTACAACATCTACTTGAACCATCTAAACTTTATAGTATACAACACTTGGGACTATTCCCATACAAGACAATCTAATAAAGACTATGACACAAGGGACATGTGGATATTGTCCTCCAATCGATGAGGACTCACCAATACTTCATCTTCAAACTCTTAGAAACCTATCCATCCTCCATGGAACATCAAGACTTCCAATTCCCTACACTTTACTCAAAAAGCGAAAAGAAGGGGTTAGCACATTAGATGTACTAAGTATGGAAGCCATGCAAAAACCATGAAAAAGGGACATTTAGTATAAAACAGGTTTTTCATGAATTTCGGTTAAAACATCATACTATAATCATAAGAACAACATTTAACAACTTATACAACACATAAGAAATCATTTAAACTAAACATCACATTTTAAGAGTCATTTTGCAGTAACTCGAACCACTGTTAAAGTGAAGTCATTTCACTGTACAGTGAAGTTCTTCCTTTTCCATTTTAACACCTCTTAGCATGTAGTCTCCTCACTAAAAGCTATCCTAAGACCCACTTAAGCAACACAAAGAGAGGCCGCCTATATAACCTCCCTAAGCATACCTAAATGACCCTCAAGAACACTTATAATAAGTCATATACACACTTCAAGACATCAAACATATCAACACATAGACAATATAACATTTCCTCATCAAAGGATATCAAAAGACTTACTTAAGTAGATCAAGAAGATAACGTCCATGATTGACATCTTCAAGACTACCTAAATAATCCTTAAGACTTCCTAAGTTCAAATCATGTCCACATAATCAACATCTTCCCTAACTAGAGCCATTCTTAAGACTCATCTAGGTAAGATACGAAGTGACCATTCCTATGCCCCCTTCACACCTTAACTAGACAATCCATAACTACTCTAGAAAAGTGCTTATTCCTTTTACATACTTCATAATATAAGTCATTAGTTTATTAGTTCATTTAAGACTCATTCATCACATAAAGGACATTCAAGTAATGGTCTTGGACAAGACCTAGGGACTCCAACTAATATCTTAAAAGCCTATTGTGCAATGTCTAGATAGTGTCCCATACCACTACCTAAACTTTATAGAACTTCTCTAATGCTAGTAAGTATCCCATATGATGAGAATAGGCAATAACCGACATAGACCATGATATCAAAGCATGGAATCCGGAGTTCTAACCTACTCCGATGAGGGTGTTCTACTTGCCAAGGGTAGAACTAGGACACAACCCATGTAGGCACATGGTTAAGGAATATGAGGGGCTTTTATGCACTCTAGTCTCATTCTCAAGTAGAGCTACGTTATACTCTAGTCTCATTCTCAAGTAGAGATACTTCCCATAACATAATCACTCGGTTCTAGCCTTGGTTCTCATAGAGTAATTGACATTAAAGGATCACATGAAGAGGGTTCCTTATCTAGTTCATAACTCAATCACATTCACCCTACCAAAGAGGTTCACTAGGGATACCTTCAATGGCGACTAAGATAGATCATTATGACTTTCCTAAGGATGATATGATGTCGTTCCAGCCAATCAACCCTAAGTCCACCATTTCTTTTCATGAAGGATACCATTACAGCTCTCAATTTCAACATTTATAACATTACCTTTACCACGTACATGACCTTATTAACATCCTCTAAGTCTCACATATCTTTCATTTATACATGAAAGGGGTGTACAAGGCCTACCTAGTCAAGACATATCATAATCTCACAACATTCAGTCATATATCAAGTAAGGGACACAAGTCTACCAAACAAGACACTACATTCCTTTCCCTTATCACATATAGTGTATCATTCTTTTAAACACTTAGGAATGACCCTTATCATCTTTATGTCATCTTATACATTACTATATCATCATCAATATAACCATCACAACTCATATAGTCAAGTAGGAATAATCATGTATACAACATCTAAGACTACACATATAAGAACGTACTCACAGTCTACATGATTTCCTAACGTACATAGAAAGAACACATACTTTCACATTACTTCACACGTAGATAGATATGCTCATACTTCACATAAATCAACTACACGAATCATCATAATACTTCAAGTAGTGCCAACAAGGCCATGATCATCAATTTACATAAATTAATGCCGACAAGGCCACATCAATTCACATAGCACCGCCACCATAAGTGGACCATACCAATCATAGAATAATTGAAGTCTAATTAACATTAAATAAAGGATATTAGGGGAGCATACCCCACTCTATCTTACCACTTCGATTCCAAAGCTAAATCATCGAATTTGATACCATAAGGCCCTTACCCATGGCCATAACCAACAATTCAACACATAAACTATAATGCTCAATGAAACTAGGTCAATTCAATATAGATTCATCAATATAAGACCAACTAGACATCAACTGAATACAATCCTTACTTTATTCATTAGCCCATAGAAAACTACATTATAATCATAAGCATTAAGTCAATATCAATTCAATAGGCTTAATAGTTAAAAGATCTAAGAATATTCAATACTCAAGTGATCAAATTGAGATATCCAATAAACCAATTAACCACAATATATACATGAATCAAAATCCCATAACAATCTACACATGAATTCATCACTATCAAAGCATGATCACATAACCCATAATTTAGTCAAATTGAGAGATTAGTGAAGGTCAAGGGTTCATGGAGAATTTCATTGGAAAACATCAATTATACATCAATTTCATCATATGTAAACGTTTGAAAACCATTTATGCAAGAACCCAAGATTTAAGAGTAGAAATTGTACTTTTTCATCTTTTTGTAATCTTTGAAAATCATCTTTGAATTGGCTCTAAGATGATAGAAAGCCTTAGATGAAGAACTCTCATACCTTATTTGAAGAAACCAATGAAAAATAAAGAATAAACTCCATTGAAGAACCATCTTCAAGCTCCATCTTCACCTTGAACTCGTATGGAGGTTTTTGGAGGAACTTTTGGAGGGAATATATTTTGATTTAGGTGTTAGGGTTATAATGAGAGTTAAATGGATTATACACTCTTAAAATACCCATAAACACTCAAAACAACTGTCCTTACACTTTATAAGACTTGGGGTGAACTTACAACTTCACCCCTCAACTTAATAGAAAGCTGACAGGAAAACAGGCAGCCCATCGACATCCACATCGACGGTCCGTGGTCTCACCCACGCCCCATCGATGGGGTCTCGTGGGTTGCACCTTCAACTCCTCAACTGAAGGCTTTCAGTACCCATCGAATCCACCTAACGACGGGCCGTCTCCTGGTGGACTGGCCGTCGTTTGGGTCGTCGATTGACACTGCCTGGCAGTGTTGAGTTCTAAGTTGGGGTCCTCCTTTAGGGCCCCTTTGTGGGTCCTATGTGGAGTCGTACCTAGACGTTTTCAACCCAAACATGATCGTGTACAAGTTAAGGACCTACCACATTAGTTTCATCCAAAACAAACACGTAAAACTCGACAAAACGTGCATAGACAGACAAGGTCGTTTCAAGGCAAACATTTCAAAAGTAATGGGCGTTCTTGGACGTTTGACCTCCAAACTTCACGAAACTTGACACACTGAATATATACACTATAATAACTTATTTAAGGACCTTAAAACCTCATGAATCACACATAAACACATAACACCTCATATGAGGCACATAGGTGACTTAGTCGTCGAACGTCTTGGTTGTCCCTTGACGTTTGACTTCCGAAGCACCTAAACTCTTAGACACTGAATGAAACCCACATTATAGAACATTTTAGGACCTTAGACCATCATTACAATCATTTTAGGATCTAGCTCACCTAAGTCATTTTCGAGGTCTTAAAGTGGGCAATTTGATTTTGAGGGTCCCGATATCGGGTGAGACGGGCCCTGCTCTGATACCATGTGAATGAACGTAAATATTATCTATTGACGTTGATGATGCAAGGATTAGGATGAAGAAGATGAATAAGAATTGGAAAACCGAACAACGGTGTGGAGATAAATCATGGTGGAGAAGAGAAAAATATCTTGCATAAAAACAAATGTGCTTGACTTGTTACACTTATAAAAAATGTACAGATCATTGCTAGTTGTTAATCTCTAACAAACTATTTTAACTATGTCACCAGGTATTATACTAATTACAACTTACATATAATCAATCTATTAACTATAGTTAGGTATGTAGAACTGTCACCTTAAGGCACATCCACACATATGCCTAATTCCTTCACAGTTTGACAGAATGACCACGCCAACGATGAACATGTAGACGATGAGCACAACGACGATGGAGGATGCTGCTCCAATTTACTTTACTGCTCTGACACTCCCATTCAGTTTCCCCTTTCCCCTTTTCATTTTTTTCTATTTTGATTTCCTAAATGTTTGAATGTTGGATCGGGTCCTCTTTGGGCCTGATTTTCATGTAAAAAGGGCTTGCCCCATCTTTAATCTTTTTTTAAAAGAAAATTCCTTATATTATAATACTTTTGTTTCCTTTGTAGAAGAAGATTTTCATAAATTTTATTACATTTTCCTTTCGGAGTAAGGTTTTCTTTCTGTATAAATAGGAGACTCATTTACCCAAATTATATCACAATATTATTGAAAATAAAATCTCTATAAATCATTGTTTTCTTAAAAAAATAATTTACTATTCAAAGTTTTGAACTCCTTCATAAAATTTCTGGCTACGCCACTGTTAACATATCATCTCGACTAAGAGGTGCCTTACTGGGTTACACCGTTAGAGAGAAGTCACATCGGCAAATGTAAAGAGTGAGAGAGAGAAGTCACGTCGACAGCTGCGAAGAGTGAGATTCCCACGAAGAGTCAAAGGTAAGACCTGTGGAGTGTGGGTTGCGATTGTTTGTTGTGCTATGAAGTGTTAGTAGTAGTGGCAAATGGGGGGTTGAGTCAAATTTGGGCTGGTTGAAAATGGATCAACGTAAAATGGCTAATAATTCAACCCGCCCAAATTTGATATGGGTAAAAAAATTTTTTCATGTTTGGTGGTGAGTAGAAAATATTTTCCAAAAAAAATTGTAGTGTTTTGTTTATGAAAGAAAAATATTTTTGAGAAATATCTTTTATTTTACTAGAGCAGAAAATGATTTTTCAAATTGAAAATATTTTATAAAAAAAATCTTAATTGTTTTTTTCCGGGTTGGGTGTGAGGAGGATCGAGGGTAGGGGTGAAAAAATAAAAATTTGAAGTTGAAAATATTTTTTAAAAACAAACTTAAATTTTTTTTTTGGGATGTGGAGGCTGGTAGGGGGTGGGTCGGGGGCTGGTAGGGAGGTGGAGGTGTATCGATGGTAGGGATGAAAAAATAAAATTTTTAAGTTGAATAAAAAACAAACTTAATTTTTTATTTTTTATTTNTAAGGAATGTCAATACTAATACATGATTTGCTTATTTTACAATATTATTTATCATCCAATATAAAATTAAACCAATAAAAAAATATAATTGTAATTAACAAAAGAAATATAAATTTAATTAGATATTTTTGGAGGGTCAAAGACTTCACATTTTCAATTATAGAGAAAAATATTAGCTTTATAGAAAATAAAAAGGAAGAGAAGTTACAATACATTTGGCAATATCATGAATTTTGAGTGAATAAACGTTAGAAGCTTAACAAATTTGGCTAATCCATATTTTACCCATATTTTTATGAGTTGAATATGTGTGTCAACCCATATTTTACCTATATTTTTATGGGTTGAATATGTGTGTCAATCCATATTTTACCCATGTAAAAGGTCACTCGCCCAACCTATTAAATATGGACGATTACTAAAATATAAGCTCATTTATGCACAATCCTATTTATTTTTTAAAAATAATTTACTAATCTATATATATATATATATATATATATATATATATTAATATATATATATATTTATAAAGGATAATCTTCATTCCCCCTATTCGGCATACCATAATGAGCAAAAAAATATTAATTTAATTTAGGATTTTTTTTAACACAATAATATTATGTGTATATATATAATTAGTTACTTAATTAGCATCACACCTCCCTTAAATTAAGGAATTTCAAAAGACTATCATATTG
>NC_028641.1:38082114-38089020 GCF_001406875.1 Solanum pennellii
TATATATATATATATATATATATGGGGGAGGTACCTCTCAAGTGTCCAAGGATCCTATTTATCTTTTTTTGTGGTTTTTACATTTTTCTAATTTTCTTCAATTTTTTTTATTTTATAAAATCATCTCTTTAATTCATACCTCTTCAATTACATAAATTCAAATCTTAATTAATTTAACAATATAGATAACCCCTAACCTTTTAATAATTTTTATAACTCCTAACCTTTTAATAATATATGTAACTCTTAACATTTTATATTCATAACCTTCAAATTATTTAATTTAAAATTTATAACTCCTAAATATTACACCTATAAAAACCTACTTTGAGTCATGTATGATGGTCATTTTATTTTCATTTTTGTTATTCTTCATTTTTTGTTTCTTTGATTGGTTAATTTTTTGTCTTCTTTGATCTAATTTTGCTGGAGAGAGATGTATAATGAAAAATGTTAGATATTTTGGATAGTATGATTTTGCAAGGTAAAATAATTTGACGTGTCTAATTATTACTATTGCTTTTTTCTATTGTAATTATACATTTACTATTATTATTTTTGGATTCTTGATGACACAAATCATGATTCTTTTATGGAAAAAATAATTTGTTCATTTTTATTTTTATTTTTGCTTTTCTTTATAGTTTTTTGAGATTATTTTTCTGATGCTTGTAGGTTCTAAAGACACTGATTATTTTTGTTCACTTTGTCTTTTTGTAAATTTTGGAGAATTGAATTATGTTATGTTGAGAACATGATCCTTCTTTCCTCTTCAAATAATAACTAAGTATTTTTATTATTTTTGTTTGATTAGTTAACTATAATTTTATGTCTTTTTGTTGTTATTATCGTAAGGATTGTTTATAGTTCTCCAATCAAACCTCCATCGCAACAGAGCTGATTGGTTCCTAATCAACTTAATTAGTTAATTGAAAAACCACCAGTGTATCTTATTTTATTAATTGGATATTAAATTTTGTCTAACAATATCTTCCTCCTTACTAGCTCTAAAATTGTTAAACAAATATATAATAAATGTAACTAATAAAAAAAAGTAATATCTCAAATCTTAATATAAAGTATGATAAAATATTAATTATTAAGTTCAAACATGTTATATAGCTAAAAATCAAATAAACCGATGCCTCTTAGGATTTTGTATATCACAATCATATAACAATGATATGGTCAAAATACATAATTTTAATGCTACATTATTAATTATATTGTTTATATAGAGAAATTATTTATAAGCCAAAAAGTTGATTCACGATTTTGAGAATTTAATCAACAAACAATTAACTATTTTTTTAATTTTATTTTAGGGATAATGCACAAGTATCCCCTCAACCTATGCCCAAAATCTCATAGACACATTTATACTATATTAAAGTCCTATTATCCCCTGAACTTATTTTGTCAATAATTTTTTATCCCTTTTCGGCCTACGTGGCTATATCTTGTGGGCCCAACGCTGTTTGACTTTTTTTTTCAAGGTAGTGCCACGTATACCGAAAAGGGGTAGAAAATTACTTATAAAATAAATTCAGGGGGGTAATAGGACCTTAGTATAGTATAATGTGTCTCTGGAATTTCGGACATAGTTGAGGGGGTACTTGTGCATTTTTCCTTTATTTTATGATATCTGTAGCATTACTTTTCTTGACAATTTTAAATTTTTTCCATTCCTTTTGGTTAACTTATTGATTCTCTGCCCCTTTTAAAATTTGTTCTTAATTAATTTTTCCCTTAATAGATTTCTCTCCTATAATATAAACTAAGAGAAAAAATATATATTGTTCAAAATAATAGTAATTATTAAAAATACATATTTATTAGTAGAAACATATATAGAGACTTTTAATTAATTTGAAATTTCTTAAATGAGGTAAAATAAAATATGCCAATTAATAAAATTAAATCATAAAAATGGTGGAGGATTTTATTTAAATATACTTTTGTTTATTAGAAAAATATGTAATTTTTTTTTACTTTTTCTCTTGTTTTTTTTTATCATGAACTCACACCTCTTCATCTTTCATAATCTCTATATAAACTTAACTAATACTTATAAGTAACTTATTATAACTTTCAAATTTATACCTTCATAACTCCCAATTACATAAATATTTAAATTTATGACATCTTAAAAGCACATCAAAAAAAAAAAATTCTAACAAAATATATTTATGTTTGGCTTAATTGTCCTCTACTCTAATTTTGTAATGCAAAATCTGTTAACAAAGACTACTTTGTGTAATTATTTTTACTTCTGATAAGGATGATACAATATAAGATATATAAAAGATAATAATTGATTTGTTTTTTTATATGAAATTGTAAATCATTAATAAAAGTTAGAATAAAAAATAATTCTTTAAGACATTAAAAAGTAGTTGTGGACACGCTTAGCCGTAGGAGATAATCAAAATTATTATGAAGTTATTTTTAAATTTTTAATAAAATAGGAATCATGAAAAATATTTAAAAAATTAATTAAGAGAATTTATATTTAACATTTTGCATAAATTAGTAAAACATTAAAGGCATACTAACTTAATTATGTTAAGATACGATTCTAATTGTTACTATTTTTAAAAAATACAAATCAATAAAATTTTTAAAGATGAGCTAACTTGATTCTCTTAAGATACGATGCTAATTGTTACTGTTTTCTTAGTGGAATTATATAAGCAAAGACGAAAAAATGAAAAAAAAAATTAAAAAAAAAAAGGAGAATAAAAAAAATGTGTTGAAATAAATATAAAAAAATGTAGAATTATAGGAGAGAATTTATTAATGGAAAATTAATAGCGATAATTATTCCAATTATACTTACCTAACCATTCATCCTCTATTATAATTATTCTAAAAATTTACTCAACTTTTTCCTTACACTTAAATTATAATTATCGTTAATAATTATAAATATTCCTATTATTTGCGAACAATTTTTTTTATATTTACCATATTTAGAAAAAATCCTAGAGTCTAATTATAAGTTTTTATTAGATATTATAAGGATTAACTTTTAATCATTATAATATAAAACCTTTTATCATTCTTTTATAATTTTTCATTTATTACTTATTTAATTTTGTATTTTAACTACAATATATTATTTTTTTGTTAATTCTACATCACCAAAAATTATTTTGCAGAACTAAAATCATGTATCACCCGTTTCCTTCCAAAGAATCAACATATAGAGAAGAAACTTTAAATTTTAATATACAAATTATTGAAGTACTTTTTTAAGTCTCAAATCATAGGTAGCTTACCTATTGCAAATAATTTTTCATATTTCTAAGACCGTTTTTAGATGTGTTACTATTTTAATCTTTTGACATTTTTTAAAAATTTTAAAAAACTAAAAATCCCACTTTAAATTTTTTACAAAATATCAAAGGTGACTATATTTAATTTTGAGAACTCATTCAAATGGATAATAAAGTCATAAATTCTTAATTATATGTTATAACTAACATAAAAGAATAGGTAATATTCAACCAAAAAAATGTAGGTATTTGACATAATTTAAGGATATTTATTGTTTGTAAAATCAATTCATGAATTGAGTTGAAATTGCAAATCTATATATTAAAATTTATTGGCTAATCTATTTGAATTTGAAAATTTAAAAGATTTAAAATTTTTATACACCGCGTATAGCGCGGCTAAGTTTATTAATTTAATGACTAAAGCTAAGAATCATATAAGAAAAAGAAAAAGAATTGTTTTTGAAATAATAGAGTTAAAAGTGAACTTACCTAGCAATTGTGACATTTTTTCGAGACAATCAAATAGAAAAATAGACATAAATTGAGTTGACATAAGAAATATTATTTTCTCAGTCCCAATTTATATGACTTATTTTTTTAAAATTTCAAATAAAATAACATATTTTTGTATTTAATAACAATATAACTTCAAATAATTATTTTATCCTTAGTGAACTAATTTTATCACGTATATGTATAATTTATTTTAGACAAAACTAAAATATCTTTTATTCTTAAGTTTTGTCTTGTTAAGTCAAACTATGTCACATAAATTGACAATACTAAATATGGAGGCCCATTGTTTCATATTTGGGTCCGCCTATGTCTAAAAGGGAACCTGCGTTGTCTTGGCGAAGCACACATGCTGAGATACGTACTGGCCAGAACACAGCCATGGAAGAGATTTGCAACCTTCCCAGCATCCCATTGTTGGGCTCTGTTTTGGCACAGCCAATTCTCATCCCAGTCCCTCTACTTGTCGAAAGGGCAATACACGAATTTGGAAATTTCATCTTTCAATTCATCTACATACGCCAATGTGCTTCAGAATTGCATAAAGAACAGGGATTTCATTGTTGGAAAGGCACTCCATTGCGATGTCTTAAAGAGAGGAGGATGTTTAGACCTATTTGGCCAGAACATTTTGCTCAATTTTTATGTTAAGTCTGAGTTATTACATGATGCAGTTCAGCTGTTCGATGAAATGTCTACGAAAAATGTGGTTTCATTTGTAACATTACTTCAGGGACATTTGCAGGCAGAGGAGTATATTACAGCTGTTGAATTGTTTAATAGATTGCATAGAGAAGGTCATGAGCTGAACCCATTTGTATTCACAACAATCTTGAAAGTGCTTGTGGGTATGGATGAAGCGGAGATGGGTTGGAACATTCATGCGTGTATTTATAAGCTTGGATTTGACTCTAATCCTTTTGTCAGCACTTCCCTTATTGATGCTTACTCTGTTTCTGGACTTGTTGATTTTTCCAGGGATGTTTTTGATGGCATTATTGACAAGGACATGGTTTCTTGGACAGGGATTATTACTTGCTATGCGGAAAATGATTACTTTGAAGAAGCACTGGGATGCTTCTCCCAAATGAGGTTGGCAGGTTGGATGCCAAACAACTACACATTTACGAGTGTCATAAAGGCTTGCCTTAGTCTACTGGCCATTGATGTGGGCAAGAGTGTTCATGGATGTGTACTGAAAACTAGGTATGAGATGGATCCTTCTGTTGGTATTTCGTTGCTTGACCTATACTGTAAATCTGGAGATTTGAATGATGCTGCGTGTGTATTTCAAGAGATACCTGAGCGTGATGTAGTTCATTGGAGTTTTATTATAGCACGATATTCACAGAGTGACCGCTGTGATGAGGCATTGAAGTTCTTTTCCCAAATGAGGAGAGCATTAATTGTTCCAAACCAGTTTACTTTTGCTAGTGTGCTACAGGCATGTGCATCTGTGGAGGCTTTAGACCTTGGGATGCAAATCCACTGCTATGTGACCAAGTTTGGGCTTGATTCAGATGTGTTTGTTAGAAATGCCCTCATGGATGTATATGCTAAGTGTGGAAAGGTGGAAAATACAGTAGACATGTTTCTGGAGACTGAAAACATAAATGATGTGTCATGGAACACTATTATTGTTGGCCATGTACAATGTGGAGATGGAGAGAAGGCACTAGCTCTGTTTATTGATATGCATGAAGCTCAAGTGCGAGCTTCATCGGTGACATATTCGTCTCTGCTACGTGCTTGTGCAACCCTGGCTGCATTGGAGCCAGGTCTTCAAATTCACTCGTTTACTATAAAAACCATTTACGATCAAGATCTTGCAGTTGGAAATGCTTTAGTGGATATGTATGCAAAATGTGGGAGTATTAAGGATGCTCGGTTGGTGTTTGAAATGATGATTGAGCGAGATGTTGTATCATGGAATGCTATGGTTTCAGCATATTCCATGCATGGTCTTGGGAATGAAGCTCTCAGTATCTTTGAGAGAATGCGCAGAACGCATGTCAAACCTAATCAATTAACATTTCTTGGTGTCCTTTCAGCATGTAGCAATTCAGGATCTTTGAATCATGGATATGCCTATCTCTCTTTGATGCTGGATGATTATGGTATTGAGCCTTGCGTTGAACATTATACATGCATGGTATCACTTTTGGGGCGCTTAGGTCACTTTGATAAGGCTCGTAAGTTGATCGAAGACATCCCATTTGAGCCAAGTGTCATGGTATGGCGTGCTTTGCTTGGTGCCTGTGTTCTTCATAATGAAGTTGATCTTGGGAAAACAGCTGCTCAGCGTGTGCTTGAATTGGAACCACAAGATGAAACGACTTATGTGTTGTTATCAAATATGTATGCCACTTCGAAAAGGTGGAATAATGTAGCTTTTGTCCGGAAAACTATGAAGAAAAAACGACTAAAGAAGGAACCAGGACTTAGTTGGGTTGAAAACCAGGGCAGTGTTCATTATTTCTCTGTTGGTGATGCTTCACATCCTGATATCAAACTTATACACGGAATGTTGGAATGGCTCAACTTGAAAAGTAAGGGGGGAGGCTATGTTCCTAATTCTGATGTTATTCTACTTGATGTGGACGATGATGAAAAGATACGCCTCCTATGGTTACATAGTGAGAGATTAGCTTTAGCCTTTGCTTTAGTAAGAACGCCGCCTGGAAGCCCAATTCGGATTATTAAAAATCTACGAATATGTTTGGACTGTCATGCAGCAATCAAATTTATATCAACACTTGTGCAGCGAGAAATTGTTATAAGAGATATAAATAGGTTTCACCACTTCCAAAATGGAGCTTGTTCATGTGGTGATTACTGGTAATATACCTCAGCTCCTAGGCTTTCTATGTATCCATCTATATGAAGCTTGCCTGTTTTGGCCTCTTAAGGACTGATGCTGATAAAATGAAGGCTTAAAGCATCCACAACTATTTAAAGTTGTATGCCTATTTTAATTAGATACTTCAACCAACCTTATTTCCTATTAGACACTCTAACCTTAAAAAATAAATATGCACATGCACATGATGTGGCAAACTATTAAATCAAATAAAGACGCATGCCATTTCAATTATATCTATATATATATATA
>NC_028641.1:38089306-38094971 GCF_001406875.1 Solanum pennellii
TATATATATATATATATATATATATGTTTCTATTATATAGAAGAGCCATGAGAAGGACGATCAATGGCATATTAGTAATTTTAACATCACTTTAGGGTAAAATAATAATTGTATAACTAATGGTCAAAATAAAAATCTAGAAGAATTCATACATGTCTTAACTTTTGTTATGAGCTCATAAGGATATTATTGTAATTTTGTTTAAATGAAGAGTTATTATTACTTAATTAACTTCTTACAAAGAATAACAAATGTGTTTTGACATATTTTGGAAAGAAAATTTTGAACTAATTAAAATAAAATGAGTTTGAATAGTTAATATTTTTTTCCTAAAAATACTTTAAAGGAATATTGCGTGAACATATTTTTAATATTATGTTACATAATATGACCATTAAATTCGTATTTTAATTATTAAAATAGTCCTTAAAATGACGTAGCAGTAGTTTTTAATTAATTTGAAGAAAATATCAAATTTTTTGACTAAAAGAATGAACAATGTTTGACTATCAAGAAATCAATAATTTGACAACATATTCGTTCAAAGATTAAAAAATATAAAATTTTCATTTTTATATTTTCTTTATATCAAATATGATAAACTATTTAACAAAGAAAATTTAACATTCAAATCCTAATGAATGTTAAATTCAAACTAAAGAAAATGAGTAGTTAAAAAATAAAGAAGAACAAAAGAAAATGTTAATAGAAAAAGACTTTGTTTAGAAATATAGAGGAAGAAAACTAAAAAATAAATAAATTAGAAAAAAAAAGCTGAAAAAAGTATGTTGATTTTTTTNAAATTAGAAAAAAATAACCTGAAAAAAGTATATTGATTATTTTGTGGGGTTAAGCTTTGGAGTTTTCTTTACGACATGATATTAAGTGTAGTATCAAAAAAAATAGGGATAATGCACAAGTACCCCCTCAATCTATGTCCCAAATCACAGAGACACACTTATACTATAATAAGATTCTATTACCCCCCCCCCTGAACTTATTTTATAAGTAATTTTGTACCCCTTTTCGGCCTACGTGGCACTATCTTGTGGGGTCAACGCTGATTGACTTTTTTTTTCAACCTAGTGCCATGTAGGCAAAAAGGGGTAGAAAATTACTTTAAAAATAAGTTCAGGGGGGTTATAGGACCTTAGTAAAGTATAAGTGTGTCTCTGGAATTTCAGACATAGGTTGAGGGGGTATAACATTAGGATAATTGTTATTGTATATAGAAATAAAGTTTCTTTCATAATTGTTTTTATTTTTGTGGAGGCAAAAATAATTTTTTTTATAAATATTTTCAATATTTAGAATATAATATTACGATAATTATTATTATATATAGAAAGAAAGCTGCTTTCTTGATTGTTTTTATTGTTGTGAAGTTAGAAATCAATTTTTTAAGTATTTCTATTTATCGAAGACAATAATAAAATGTATCACAAAATTCATCGACAAAGTCAAATACAAACACATTATACTTAAGTTAAAGCAATAGAGATTCGAAAGACTTTAAATCGATCTTTACGAATTGATTGATCAATGATTAGTATTTTATCAGGTGGAAAGTTTATGGTGCAAATCACAAAATGAAGATAAATAACATTGTGAAAAATAGATACCACTTGTGAATATATATGAATTTTATACATTCCTTGAACATGAACTGTTTTAACTCTTATTTTAAAGCAATTCTCTATTTCCTTGCTACAAAGAATTTTTTAGAATTAAACTTTCTCAATTTAGGTTGTAAACGACACACTTATGTTGTATGAACATTTGAAATAAATTAAAATGTAATATATTAAAAAAATTTACTAAAGAAAAAAATAGTATAAAGTACAAAAATTTCATATCTTTGGAGGCTAATTACATCATATCCGAGAAGTTTTCTCAATTACAAAAATCTTGAATTTTTCATTCCTTTCGACTACATTCTTTGGTTGTCCAATACATTGCAAATGACATATTAGAAGGGATAGATATGTATCCAAGAGGAAATAGAAGGATCCGAGAGGAAATAGGATGCATCTGAGAGAGGAATAAAATATTTTAAGTTGTGAATTTATCTAATTTTTTCAACAAAATATGTGAAATTATATTGGGCCCGTATTACGGGCCTTAAAATATCTAGTTTCTATTTATTACTATATTATAGAAGAGCCAACAAGATGGACGACCACTGGCATTATTGAAAATAAATGTTCATTTGAAGGGCAAATAGTTCAAGTAAAACCAGGAGGTGGAAGTTCTATCCGTTAAGATATTTTGTAATTGTTACGTGGCTGCCTAATATCCACGAACTAGAAAATATAGTTACACCTTTCATCATCAACAAGGCTTCTCTAGAATAAGCATGGAGCAATTGATTTAATGAAGCCTCTTCTTAAGTTATAACTCTCATTCTGCAGGGATGATCTCTGAGATTTTCAATAATTTCATACCATTTTAAGGTGTAGTTTTATTCATTCATGTCTTCTTCTCGAATTTTCTTACTTTGTGATGTACTATGGTTGCAATTCTCTGTTTACAAAGACACAGTGTTAAAGAAGAAACTATAATTGAAATTTTGGGTTAAGAAAAGAACTTCCTTGAGGAATTTGATTTTGATTTTGTAGTTAGCTTTTCTACTTCCTTCATTTTTTTCCAACTTATTTAATTTGTTAATATAAGATAAGATGTATGTCTCTTTGAAAATTCTGTGTCAGTAGCCTAACTGCTAACTACCGAAATAAAAAGAAAATTGCCTTGAATCTTGATGCAATGTGTTTGATGAAGTTACCAATGAAAGATAAATGACCTCCATCAAATTAACTACCTTGTTCTCTCTTGTAATCACACCCAAGCTTTTAACATAATATGGCTTGATGAGCACTGATCCTAATCTAGAATAAAAACACAAGGAAATTGAAGAAAGACATTCAGATGTGTCATCCCTTTTCTCTCTGTTTTTCTCTTGCCCAGATTCTTTATTTTTCTTCCTCAATCTTTTGTGGTTTGGTTGTGTACAGTTTCTATCTCAAAAAACTATTGTTGGAATACTTTTTATGAATTTATGTTTTGCCTTATATCAAATAAAATGAGATCATTGAAATCGATACACCTCAGATTTTCTTGTCCTATGGCGGATAAGAGTTGAGAAAATATTCAATTGGACAGTGTATGTTTGCTATTAGAGAATGTGACGGTTATGATGTATGGAACGACCAATTTCATATTGTACTACAATTGAAAGGTTAATATTTTATGCAAATGTAGGTTTACCATGGATGAGAGAAGATGGTGATGCACTTGACACTGTTGCCTTATCTAGAATGAAATAATTATGTGCTGAAGTAAGCAACATTAAAGGTTAGAGTCGTATATTCAATGTTTTATTCTTAACGAGATGGACAATTTATCTCCCCATGACCATTGGGCTTATCGTCCGTTTTTCTGAATTTATAGGTAATTACTTAAAAGAGTCTCTAAATCTAAACAATAAGTAATATATATCTATCCTCCACACATTACAAAAAGACCTCTCTAAAAGCACTAATAAAGAGATCCTACACTTCACTGCTCAATCCTCACTCTTCCGTGAATTCTCTCGCAAATTGGCCATGATTTTACTCCCCTGCTTTTTTGTTTCTCTAAACCTTCCTTTCTCCTACCAGTTCAATTGGTAAAATACCCTACCTAAATTTTATAACTGCTGAACTAACTGCGTATACTTTCACTAATTGCAGATCTCTTTGGCTAAATTTCGTCGCGAATTGTGTATCCATGGTGTGTGTGTGTCGCACACATTTTTATATGCTAATTTATTTGTAGATTTGATTATGATATCAATAATTTAGTTGTAGAGGACAGTATTTTATTGGTCTTGTTTTGAGATTCCGTAGATAATTATTAGGTATTACAATTATCATATTTAATATGATATTTTATCAACTGTTTCTGTACACTATTAATTTCTCTATCGGGGTTCACTTTTGCCTATCAAAGTTAGTCGCGTTGGTTCAAGCCCATTAGTGCTCATATGAGGTAACTAATGAGAAAGGATCATGACATATGGTTATATTGAGAATGGCTTAAAGAACGTCGTCAGTATAAATAAATTCAATAATTTCTAAAAACTATTTCAATGGGAACTTATTTACCAAGTGATTCTTGAATTTTTTTCGTCGAATACAAAAATATCTTTTGAGTGATCTCAACCGATTTCATTCAAGATGTCTTTATTAGCATTAATGCTTGAGCTGAATTTCTTGATTCCCCTATTACGTTTTTTTATTAGTGTTGAGTTCTCAAGTTCTCTCTGATTACATACTTCACTTGACAAGGGTTCTTCACATGACAAGGGTGCTACATGTGATCTTCGTCAAGTATGACATATCAAATTTTTAAATATCAAGTGTTTTATTCAATTTTTCCTTAGATTGTTTTTCTTAAGCAAGAAATTTCAAAATTTAACAGAACTAAGATTTCGTTGACCAACGGAGCCAATGGCCTAGGGGTTCATTAGTGGAAAATTACATTTATTATACATAGTAAAAATAATTTTTATGTATTAGTAGATGTTGAATCTCCTTTGACCTTTTTGTGTATTTTTACTTGTTAATTATATTTTGAAATTCTGGCATTACAACTATCATTACATGGATGAAAGCACGAGCTAGAGTGATGCTGAGTACTTGTGTGTTCAGAACAAGGTTCGCATGATGTTTGCTATACATGTTCATTCTTATTGCTCATATGAAATTTATACATGTTATTATGTTATGTAATTGAGAGAATCAGGATTAAGACATTTAGGTGATCTTGAACTTTAAGTTGTCAAGATTTGCTACGGACTTCGATACAAAGTTGTAAAATTTGTTGGAGTAAGCTGCGAGGTAAGTGTCTTTGGTGTCTCATACCTGTAAGGTGTAACTTCTATAAATGTTATCTTACATAATGGTTATTTGTACGCATTAATGTAATTATCAAATCTACATCAAAATTATCAACTTAAAGTAGAAGTGAAAAAAATAGAAGAAGATCTGGCAATCTGCAATCTCAAATGTTGTATGCCATTTTTTGGAGACTTAAATCAAGTAGAAGTACAGAATGTTCATTATAGTATGGCATTTGTTTTCATTAAGATTGAGACGTCTAAATCTAAATACACATTTGAATATTAAGATGTTATCTCTTAATCTGAACTGAATTATTAGGACTATTTGTTTTCAATATCTAAATGCGCATATGAAAAATTAAATGTTATATCAATAGAACATTATAAAAATCTCATGTTAGTAAAATAGTTTTTTTTATAGAAAATAATATTTTGAACATTTTTAACGTAACAAAGTAATATGATTTATCTTTTAAGAAGTTAACATCAAGTTACATCATTAATATGATTATTTTGTGCACTTAAAAACTTTGAAAATCTAATATAATGCAATGTAAAATAGTTTATATAAAATAGTAACTATATTGTTTAGGAAAATATTTTATTTTATAATAGAAATTTATTGTTATTAACGATCAAATAACTAATATTTTTTTATTTTCTGAAATCGTGATAAATATTTATATGATGGAAGGCTTAATTATCAATTCAAATATATTGATTAATTTATGAAAGTAAAAGACGCGTATATATATATATATATATATGTATATATATATATATATA
>NC_028641.1:38095287-38105159 GCF_001406875.1 Solanum pennellii
ACATATATATATATATATATATATATATCTTAAGTTAATAAGAATAAAGGAAATTATAATGGTAAGCATGTAACTAACATTAATTAAATAAGAAACAACTTTTATTATTTGTTGTGATGTAGTTAAATTAATATAGTAATTTTATTTATGAGTCTGAATTGTGTTAAGAGTCTGTTATAAATCTGAGTCATTCAAATATGTTTAGACCCATTAAGAGGCCTATAAGAACATAACACAAATGAACTTAATGAATTGAATCTAAATAATTATTTTCAGTCATTAAAAACAAAATACTTAATGAGGCAAATCTGATTAAGATTCAGACCCCCAATAAGTGCAAAAAATGAGGCCTAAATGTTATTAGATTAAATTAGTTTGTCTTCATGGCTATTGCCAATATTAGTTTGATATGATTGTATAAATGTAAGTTGCAACTATTGGGCCCGTGCTTAGCACGGGTAAAAACTATCTAGTATTATATAGAAGAGCCTAGTTGAGGACGACCAAAGGCAATTTTGTCATTTCATAAATATTCTAGAATGTTTGTTTTTATGTTATGACACCAAAAAAAGTGGTAATAGATTTATAATAACAATACAATCAAATATCTGTTTTTAAATGACATGTGTATCCTAATGATTTGGCATTTAATTTGGATCCACATTTTCTATAGATTTTTTTTTGTGTGTGAAATTTTCATTAAACCAAAAATATCTATTAAACAATGGCATTTTAGTAATTTTCATATTATTTAAGGGTGAAGTAATAATTATATAATTAACGACCAAAATGAAAATCTAGAAGAATCCATACATGTCTTTACTTTTAAAATTGCCCCATAAAGATATTTTTGTAATTGTGTTAAAATGAAGAGTTTCTATTAATTAACATTTTACAAACAATAATTAATGTTAAGCTTGTTTTGACATGTTTTTGAAAGAAAATTTTGAACTAATTTAAAATAAAATGTGTTTGAATAATTAACATTTTTATTCCAAAAAATACTTTAAAGAATTATTGCATAAACATATTTTTAATATTTGTTACAGAATATGATCACTAAATTTGTATCTTGATGATTAAAATAATCTTTTAAATGAGGTATCAATATTTTTAATTAATTTGAAGATATATAAAATTATATTTACGTGACTAAAATAATGAACAATGTTTAACTATTTAACAGGGAAAATTTTTATACAATATTTTCTTATATCAAATATGATAAACTATTTGACAGGGAAAATTTGACATTAGAAAAAGTTAATATACAAATCCTAAGGAATATTAAAATACAAATTAAAGAAAAATGAGTAGTTAAAAAATAAACAAAAAACAAAAAATAAAAATGTCAATAGAAAAGGGCTTGAGAAATATAGAGGAAGAAAAAAAATTAAAAAATAAATAATAACTTAAAATAAAAACAAGTATATTGGTTATTTTATGGGGGGTAAGATTCAAAGTTTCTTTTACAATATGATATTTAGAGTGTAGTATCAAGACAAATTATTAATGTAGTTTAAAATATAACATTATGTCAATTATTATCGTATATAGAAATAAAATTGTTTTCATGATTGTTGTTACTTTTGTGGAGTTAGAAATCAATATATTAATAAATATTTTCAATATTTAGAATATAACATTATGATAATTATTATTGTATATAGAAATAAATTTGATTTCATGATTGTTTTTATTGTCGTGGAAGTTAGAAATCAAGTTTTTAATAAATACTTTCAATATTAAAACCATAATAGATAGAAGTATTTATATTATCGGAGACAATAATGAAATGTATCACAAAATTCACCGAAAAGCAAACTACAAACACATTATAAATAAGTGAAGCAGTAGAGATCTGAAAGGCTTTGAATCGATCTTTATGAATTGATTGATCAATGATTAATATTTTATCATGTGGAAGCTTATGGTACAAATATTACAAAAAAAATGATAATATTGTATAAAATACATACCGCTTGCAAAATATATGAAGATTGATGAACTTTTTCAAAGATATCAACATTTTATATATTCCTCGAATATGAAATGTTTTAACTCATAATCTAATGCAATTCTCTATTTCCTTGCTACATAGGTTTTTTTTGGAATTCAACTTTCTCAATTTGGATTGTAAACGACGCATTTATGTCGTATGAACATTTCGAAAAGAGTAATAAATAATATATTGAAGTTGTTTACTGTAAAGTTAATTTGTCACAGAATTATATATCATACACTTTGAAAACTTCTACTATAGGTAAACTACGTATTGACCTTCATATAATAGTGAATTGCACTTTTTATTCTTGATTTCTACTTCTTACAATCTTGATTTATGATAAATTAGTGTCATTCGTTTAGAATAAGAAGCATATCAAATATTAGATTATGAATGTTTTACAATTTATAAATAAATATTTTCTCAATTAATATCGATACTTGAATTTCAGAACTAAGTTATTTTATTACTTTATTTATATTAAAGTTTTGGTTAATATCGACTAGATATTGATAAAAAAAACTATAAACATAATTGTGAAAAAGGTTTAGCATTTTCATTTAAAATTTTGTTAAACAACAAAATAATATTTTTTTAAAAAAAAATTAACTAGAAGTTTGTACTCACTCCATTTCGATTCATATAATGTTTATTTGACTTAAAATGACATTTTTTTTTAAATTTAAAAAAGTACTTTTAAAATTGGTGGTCTAAAACAAACCATAGATGTTCATATGTGATATAACTATAAATCTTCTTACTAAGAATAAAATGTACATTTAAAAGTCAAAATGTTATTAAATAAACTAATACATCATTCTTTTGAAATTGACTATTGAGAAAAATATGTCACATATATTAAGGTTAAAATACATAAATTTTCATAGCTTTAAGAGTTAATTACATTATATCTCTACTCTTTTTTCAAATTACAAAAAAATCTTAGAATTAAAAAATTTAGATTTATCAGCAGACATGTGGATACATCAGTCATGATACATTACCATTCAGGAAACTTGCAGACACATAACTCACGGATGAATCCGAGAGGAGAGAGCTATATTTGAGAGTGAATATGGATGTACCCGATAGGAGAGAGTTGTATCTAAGAGACGATAGAGATATATTGAAGAGGGGATGAAGATGTATTCGAGAGATGATATGCATGTATTCGAGAGGAGTTAATTATGCATCTGACAGAGGAGAGAGATGTATCTGATAAGGATTTTTGTAATTTTTTTAAATGCTAGAAAATTTAGAAACTATAATAAAATAATATGTGAATTTAGGTGTAAAAAAATTAAAATTGCAAAGATAATTAATTATATTGGGCCCGTGAACGGGCCTTCGATTATCTAATTATATAGAAGAGCCATGAGAAGGACGACCAATGACATTTTAGTAATTTTAACATCATTTAAGGGTAAAATAATAATTGTATAATTAATGGTCAAAATGAAAATCTAGAAGAATCCATACATGTCTTAACTTTTGTTATGGGTCCTAAGGATAATATTGTAATTTTGTTTAAATGAAGAGTTTCTATTACTTGATTAACTTCTTACAAACAATAATAAATGTGTTTTAACATATTTTGGAAAGAAAATTTTGAACTAATTAAAATAAAATGAGTTTGAATAGTCAATATTTTGTTCCTAGAAATACTTTAAAGGAAAATTACGTAAACATATTTTTAATATTATGTTACATAATATGACCACTAAATTCGTATTTTTATTATTAAAATAGTCTTTAAAATGACGTATCAGTAGTTTTTAAATAATTTGAAGAAAATATCAAATTTCATAACGAAAAGAATGAACAATGTTTGACTATCAACAAATCAATAATTTGATAATGTATTAATCGAAAGATTATAAAACATAAAATTTTCATTTTTATATTTTTTTAATATCAAATATGATAAACTATTTAACAGAGGAAATTTGACAAGGTCAACGTTTAACATTCAAATGCTAATGAATATTTAAATTCAAAATAAAGTATATGAGTATTTGAAAAATAAAAAAGAACAATAAAAGAAAATGTCAATAAAAAAAACTTTGTTTAGATATATAGAGGAAGAAAAAACTAAAAAATAAATAAATAAGAAAAAAACTGAAAAAAGTATATTGGTTATTTTATGGGGGGAGGGGGCGGGAGGTGGTAAGCTATAGAGTTTTCTTTACGGCATGATATTTAGTGTATTATAAAAAAAATTAATTAATGTAATTTAGAATATAACAGTGCGGTAGTTGTTATTGTATATAGAAATAAAGTTTCTTTCATGATTGTCTTTGTTTTGTGGAGGCAAATATATTTTTTTTTTTGATAAATACTTTCAATATTTAGATTATAAATTACGATAATTGTTATTATATATAGAAATAAAGTTGATTTCTTGATTGTTTTCATTTTTGTGAAGTTAGAAATCAATTTGTTAAGTATTTCTATTTATGGAAGACAATAATAAAATGTATCACAAAATTCATCGACAAAGTCAAATACAAACACATTATACTTAAGTGAAGTAATAGAGATTTGAAAGACTTTAAAACAATCTTTACGAATTGATTGATTAATGATTAGTATTTTATCAGATGCAAAGTTTATGGTGCAAATATCACAAAACGAAGATAATAACATTGTGAAAAATAGATACCACTTGCGAATATATATGAAGGCCGATGAATTTTTTTTTAAAGATATCAACATTTTATATATTCCTTGAACATGAAATATTTTAACTCAAAATCTAACGCAATTCTCTATTTCCTTACTGCAAAGAATTTTTTTGAATTAAACTTTCTCAATTTAGGTTGTAAACGACAAATTTATGTCGTGTGACTACTTGAAATAGATTATAAAGTAATATGTTCAAGTTGTTTACTAAAGAAAAAAATAGTACAAAGTACATAAATTTCATATCTTTGGTGGCTAATTGCATCATATCCGAAAAGTTTTCTCAATTACAAAAATCTCAAAATTGTCATTCCTCTTGAATATATTCGTTGGATGTCCAATATGTTGCAAATAACATATTACTTCGGGGATGGGATGTATTCGAGAAGGAATAGATATGTATCCAAGAGGAAATAGATGTATCCAAGAGAAAATAGGGATGCATCCGAGAGAGGACTATAATATCTTAAGTTGTGTCACGACCCAAAAATGGGCGTGATGGCACTCGTCTTATCCCACCAAGACAAGTCAGCCTAAAACTCAACCATTACAATAAAGTGCGGAAGTAAAATATAAGTAACTTAATAAAAACCCCAAAACCTGGTAGTCACGTGTACAAGCCTCTAAAGTATTACAATTGATTCAAAAGAAAACTCAAGTCTCAAATGAACTTGTTTCTAGAATAGAACAAGATCATAATTAAGGAGAAGAAAGTCTGCTGCGATGGAAACAGCTACCTGACAAATCTCCAAGAAACCTCGGACAAGGAGAAGGGAAATATCACAAAGTCCGGGCTAGTAACCTACAAAAAAATTTGTAGTAGCAAGGGTTGAGTACCAAATCACACGGTACCCAGCAAGTAAAACGTCTAAACACAAGCTAAGGGGATAAAATACGGGTACTCCTACCACCCCCAACCAAACCTCCACAACTACAACCTGCATTAAAATCAACCCAACCTAACAGCTCACAGTTTACATAGCACGTAGCTCAACAACAACACTTAAACAAATTACATATCCTCAACAACAACACTTCAACAAATTACATATCCTCAACAACAATACTTCAACAAATTACATATCCTCAATAACAAGCTCAATATTGATCAATCACAAGTTCCGCAGAAAGGCAATCAGAAGATCAGCAAAACACGATATCAAGTTCACTAATGATAAGTATGTGCAATGCAATGGAATGCAATGTCAAGTATAATGATGCATGTCTGACCTAGTGATACACACCCGCTGTCTCTCAGTCCGGGACCCATGGGGGACATATCTGTCCATGCATCTGTCGCGGCGCACGACACGACCCTCGATAACAGTAACCATCGCGGCGCGCGATACGTCCCTCGAAATATAGTATCCATCGCGGCGCGCGATACGACCCTCGAAATGGTACATCCTCTTACCACAACCATGTCTCAAATACAATGCAAATGACATGCTCAAAATGAAAATGAGGAGATAACCATTTTGATAACAAAGCACAATTTACAACAAGGAATACAACACCAACAAATAAGCAACAAGTCTCCAAGTCATTCTCAACACTACACAAGGAAATACACGAATTTCATACGCTTAACAAGGGTTTAGAAATCCACTTGCCTTAGTCAATCGAATAATTACTCTTGGACTTGAGCCTTCCCTTTCCGTTGAGCTTCCGAACCAATGGAATCTATTCAAGTACGTATTCACAATGAGATTTCTAATTTAACAACACCTATATTACTATAATCCAGTTCTTAACATTAATGTCAATTAACATGTCAACTCTTCAATTTTCTCCAAATTTCAAGTCTAGGATTTATTTCTAATTCCCCCAATATTATAGTTAAACAATATTCACATAATACAATATATCTAATATTTAATTATTTATTTCTAATATTATTAACACTTAATTTTTTTTATACGATAATCATAAGAAGAATTCGAGTTCATGGTGAAACTACAAAACCAGTAACTTGCATCCGAAAAAGTAATTGATTAAATACTCCATCCCATCCTTCTAATTATTGATGAAATATAATTTGCTAATCATTACAAATAAATTAATAAAAAAAATGCATGTCCTCTCAATAATCCATAACACAAGAACTTGCCTTCTCAATTTTATCTTAACTTTCAATTTCTGCACTTTATTCAATTAAACAAATATATGACTTGTTGTCATTAATTCAACTATATAACCTTTACATCATCAATAAACGTCCAGCCAACACGTTATGTCCTTCCATTCTTTATCTAACCAATGTATTATAATAATATATTAAGATATATGCTTATAAATTCAATTGATAACAAAATATTTCAAAGGGACGAGCATACCGACCTTAGGGATATGGAGCATTCGTAGTTGTTTTTCGCCACATTTCCTTTTCATAGTTAATGACTTTAAAATACTAAACCCTACTTACTTTATTAGTTTAATAAAGCTGGGTTAAGAGGTCTATAAGGTATTAAATTACTATGGACTTGACCCGTTAACCATCAACTAATTAAATAAAATTGTTTAATATATGTCGATTAATTAAGTAATTATAGTTAAATAAATAGTTTAAAATTTTCAAATCAACTTCACCAACTAATCGAAATACTCGGGGCAACTATCGATATGGATAACAATTGAAATTTCGTATAAATTTTTTTTTTTTTAAAATGACTTTTCGGGTCATTACATTATCCACCACTAAAAATCATGTTCGTCCTCGAACATAAGATAAAAGAAGGAAGAGTAACCAATGTTACCAAAGCCTATGTTATTACTAGTTGGTGTTCGTCTCTCTAAGTGAGCTCCTACTTAATACCATGTAATTAAGATCAACTACTAAGAATTGAACCTTTCAATCAAACTTTAAAAGGTCTATAACTCAAGAGTGATTATCAAGTCACAAACTAACTCATGAACCCAATCTAAAGTGAAACTAATTGGACCATAACACAACCATCATGACGAATCTTTTCTTACATAACCAAGAAAGACTTCTGAATCAATACTGGCTACAACCAGAAGTGGACCTTAACCAACCATCAAACACTCATAATGCACAAATCATCACAAATCTTGTCAAAAATTCTCTGCTCAAAACATCATCTTTTCCCGAGCTTAAGTTATAGGTTTTGACCTTTAGGTATCATATATTCATCAAGGGAGATTCAAACTTATCTAACCCAAATAAGAACAAAATAAAGTAAACATCCAACAAATGATACACTCCAAAATGCAAAATCTCTAACAACACTTTCATATAACCGTAAACATTTCATGGAAGCTCTTCTATAAGTTCTCATAAGAAGGGTCGTGTAGATAGATATAGTGGTATACTTCAACTATCCCAAACAACATCAAATCTATCATAATTGAGATAACCAAGTCTGCCTAAAGAACATACCCTATCAAGAGGATATAAGAAGATCGGTACATCCGATCCACCACTAGGGATACACCCATAAAAGTGAAACACGTATGTAAATCATACTAAAATCATGTCCAGAACGAAGAAGGTTCTCACATAAGAATATATAGAAGAAATCTCAAATAACACAAGATACTCTTTTCACAGTGTCCATATCAATAAAATTCACTTAATCTGACTCAATCTCTCTGTTTTTAGCCACCCACAACCAATCAATTTGATCTCCATCACAATATTACAAATACTTAATTCATCAACTCCCACATACTTCTCACAGTATCTCACTGAAGCTAACACTCTAAATGCCAACAACATCATAACTACACTATCAAAGTCTTTCTTGTAAATCCATTGTCACCTCTAAAAATTTTAAAATATGACTCTAAGTCACACCCAAGACTGATAGCACTAATTTCAAATCTAAAGTACTTTTCCATCGAGGTACGATAATTGAATCACACTAAATGTCAACTTCACGCAAACTTTTGAATACTATTTCGCAACTACCATTCATACCATCATGTACCTCTTTCATGCCAAAACTCAGAAATTCTTGGTCACCCCAATAATTCTGTACAGTATAAGCTCAAAATCCCTACTCACCATCAAATAACTATGTGACACATCATAACAATTTATGTTATAAAAAAAATAGTAGTTTCAATCTCCTCAACATTCGCGATAGCCCTGTAATATTATAGGTCCATACTGTCCCATATCCATAAAACGTCATCTACCACTAAATAATTTAGCCCCACATAACAACACATAATCTTACAGACCTCACATTTTTTCACCCAAATCAAAAACCCAATAATCATAAAAATTGTTGATAAATTACTAGTGAGTCCATACTGAACCAGTTCACATCCATAGTCATATTATGACTTATATATGAAAACCCTTACATCCTTTAACTTCAAACCAAGAGTCTATATTACAGGTCTTATTCCTTCACATTCCTTAAATTCTTCCTATCACGTAAATTTTATACCTTAAACTCTTCAATACACAAGTTTTTTGTTCTTTCATTGACTTGCTTATCAATCTTATCATTTGATCAACATCCCATATACTGTAAACCAACTCCTTGAGAGAAATACTTGCTTAGGCCTTTAACAATCAAAAGTGACAAACTCTACGATCCAAACCTTGTACATATTCTTTTAAAATCTCAATAACTGATGCAATCGATCAATTCTTACCTTACTTATTCATACTTTGACAAACCACACTACCAAAGACCTAAACTCACCATGAAAAACTTGAAATTTGAACCCAACTATGTAACCAAATCCCTTTATCTATCAACATTAACTCATACCTTGACATATTTTTCCCCCCCTATGAATTCACGTATCTTAGCTTATCATTGGTTGTCTCTCTATCGATCTTATGATATGCTCAACTAAAAATTCAACCATACTATTTATCAAATTCAAAATCACAAAAGAATTTATAATCATACTCGAGTTGAATATATGTACACTGCTTCCTCAAGTGTTATCCAATAATTTTTAACCAATCTAATGAACTCGTGAAACTACTACCATAACCAAAGCAAAACAGATTAAATCACACATCTTTGAACCCAATTCTCAATTCCTTTTAAGATACCTTTTTAGCCCTTGTAATAAGAGAAAATATTCATGCTCTCACTTTAATCTAAAAGCTAAACTACATCTCGCTATCCTAGTATTATGACTTTAGCTTCTTTTTTTTTTAATTCTATTCGAGCGACATCCGAACTCCTCATAAAAT
>NC_028641.1:38109180-38120948 GCF_001406875.1 Solanum pennellii
TTTTCGCCACCGTTCCTTTTCATAGTTAATGACTTTAAAATACTAAACCCTACTTACTTTATTAGTTTAATAAAACTGGGTTTTTAGGTCTATAAGGTATTAAATTACTATGGACTTGACCCGTTAACCATCAACTAATTAAATAAATTGTTTAATATATGTCCATTAATTAAGTAATTGTAGTTAAATAAATAGTTTAAAATTTTCAAATCAACTTCACCAACTAATCAAAATACTCGGGGCAACTATCGATATGGATAACAATTGAAATTTCGTATAATTTTTTTTTTTAAAATGACTTTTCGGGTCATTACAAGTTGTGAATTTATCTAATTTTTCAACAAAATATGTGAAATTATATTGGGCCCGTATTACGGGCCTTAAAATATCTAGTTTATATAGAAGAGTGAAGTGGGAGGACGACCAAGGACAAAAATATAATTTCACGCTAACAAAAATCTATGAAGAAAGATAATGAATAATTCTAGAATTATCTCTCTCTATATGAAGTGAGTAATGATCAAGGGCAAAAATGTAATTTCACGCTAACAAAAATCTACCAAGACTGATAACAAAAAAAAAAAATAGTTCTAGAAACATCTTAAGTTATTGTTATTACTATTAATTTATTTTATTATTACTTCAATTCCTTTTTATTTCTTTTATGAGTTATTGTGATATCTATTTTATTATTACTCTATTTTACTATTACTTTAATTTAATTCTTTATATTTTTTCTATTCATTATGCTTATAAAATCCTACTTTTCATATAAAAATATCATGAATAAATTATTTCAATCTTTATTTTGGCTCTAATTAATATACTTGAAAATAAATTAGTGTGGTAAATAAATAATATATATTAGATTGAAATTAAAGAAAAAGATGTTAAAAGTAACTTTATAAATAAAAATGAATAGGATGATATATTTGTATTAAAGATGACCAAGAATAAAAATGTAATTTTATTCTAAAAAAAATCTATCAAGAATAAATAATTTTATAAACATCTTTCTATATATGAAGTGAATGATGATCAAAGGTAAAAATGTAACTGATGCAAACAAAAATATATCAAGAATGATAACAAGAAAATTAAATAGCTCTACAAACATCTTTAGGTATTATAAGTATTACCTCATTTTTGTTCTTTCTTCATTTTTTATGAGTTATTGTGATATTTATTTATTATATGAAAGTTAATAAATAATGATTACGCTTAGCTCTTAATAATTATATAGCAAGTATGATATTCGGTGAAACCAATCAAAATTAAAATTAAAATTTATTATATGTATATTAGATTTGTGCATTGAAATATTTTTCAATTTTGTGATCTTTAGTATGATATATAAAAAATTAAAATTTCAGAAATTATTTTTTTTAATGAAATAAAAAATAAGTTCATATACATCAAAAAGGAGGGAGTCATATTAAAAATGAAATATATATGTGTTATTATTGAAATGAGCTTTCATATATTTATTATTTTTAACAAAATATTGTTTGGCTTCCTTCTATTAGTTTGTGCATATATGTGGAGTTTTAAAGATTTAAACATTCTAATATAGAAATATAATGATTTGAAAACTTTTATTCTTCGTTTTAATTTCTAATTTGTTACATATGTGAAATTATATAAAAAAAAAGAAGCTCAAAAACGCAATGTAACAATTTAAGATATTTTTAGAAAAACATAGTTAAAAAACATAATGAAATTTTATTGACTCTCTTATTTTTATTTAAACATAAAAAAGTTGCATATATTGTTTGAAAATAACGAAATAACTAAAAAGTACTATGAATCACAGTAAAATGACAACTAAAAATATGTGAGAATCATATAGGAAATTTCGTTTACTTTCCTAAAATCACTTGTATCACATAAAATAAAACAGATGGAGTAACACATATTATTCGAAAATAACATAAAAGGTACTCCATAAATTAATAATTTTTAATATTTTTTTTCAAAAACACATAAAAAATTTAGTTCACCTTTTCAAATTTTATTTGTGTCACATAAATTGGAAGGAAAAAACTAACATATGTTGGGTCTGCGGTGGCGTGGACACATGATATCTAGTATATATATATAAGAGAATTCTTAGACCCGCCTACTTGGGGCCATCACAAATCATGATTCTCTTTTAATTAATTCTATTTCCAAAACTAGTCTTCCCCTTCCCCTTTCATTGAATATTGTAATTTTTATGAAAAATTGAGACATTTATGAAAAATTATAACCTTTATGAAAAGTTGTGATTTTTATGAAAGGTTGTGACATTTCCGATAAGACGCAATAAGAATTCGTTCACACTACCTTTTGTTGTCTATAAATAGAAGATTTTCTCTCATTTTTAAACAACAAAAAATTTGATATTTTTCTTCTTCTTCTGAACAATTAAATAAATATGTACTTTCCTCCTGTTGAATGACTCATTGACACTATTTTTTTTTATATAGATACACTGGTGAATAGAATCATTCTTTCATGAGAGAATCTATTCCTTTAAATCTCGGGTAGTAGGGGGTAATTTTCCTTAAGGGGGCACTATGCATTCAGTGGGTTCAATTTTTTTCATTCTGTTTCATTATATTGTTAGAGATCCTGATACGTTTTTATATTCATTAATTTATGCTTATATTATTAATTCTCATTTTTGACTACACGCTTTAAGTTTTGTTGTTTATGTTTCTGCAATATTATTGCTATAAGTATTTGTTAGTACATATTAAATAACAATCGTTAATTGAGTATTCAAGCAAGTTTCTCTACTAGATTTGTTGAAGGTACAATAATAAGAAATCCTTACAAATCTCTCATTTGTTCATCAACGTCATTTCTTCACATACAAGGATGAGATTTTGTATTCTTTAGAGGAGAGTTAATAACTTTGCAAGCTCATATTTTTTTGTTTTTATGTTGTTGTTATCTATTTTATTAAATTTTATCACTAGATATTATGAGTACTTTAAGGATTGAAAGTTGATTGAAGTGTTAGTTAATTTTATGAGGTATGTTATTTCAAAACATGAGAACTTTTCTGGTTAGAATGATTTGTTATCATCATTGGATATCTCATAGTTTACTCTCTTTGTTAATTTTCTGAGGTATGTTATTTCAAAACATGAGAACTTTTCTGGTTAGAATGATTTGTTATCATCATTGGATATCTCATAGTTTACTCTCTTTAATGTATGTTTTTTTCTTGATGTTTTGTTGTCTCCTTTAAATTGTTAGTTATTTTTCGGGTTGGTATGTATGTGATCTCACTTAGACAAAACTTTCGTTCTTTTAATATCTTTCTTTTTCCCCCTTCTCATTCAACTCTACCAAATATTTATCGTATGACTTATGACTGTTATCAACAAGCTTAATTTGAAGAATAAGAAACAAAACATGCTCTAAATAAAAGTAATATGTTAAGCAATAAAATATATGTCACAAGTCATTACTGAGCATTTGAGTTATCTTGGTTACTCTCATTTTTAATTTATTAATGTTCGAGAATATTTCATTAACATAAGTCTAGAATTCAACATTTTGTTGTACTTGTACTTTCAAAATGCAACAACTATACATACATATTTCTGAAAATTTCGTAAAGCTGCATTGATGAAGCATCTAGAAGGGTCTTCAGAGAAGCAGTCTAGTGAAGAATGGATTTCTAAAAGGGTCAACAATATTGTTGTTGTTTCAAATTTATTTTTTCCTTCTATAAATTTTATTAGGGTAACAATAACGAAATTTAGTGAACGTTTAACCTTGGACAAGTAGATTTTCTCTAAAAGAATTTATTTAATTTGTTGTTAACAAGAGTATTTAACTTATTTATAACTAATATTTATTTAACTTATTTATAAGTAATATTGATTATGGAAAACTTTTATATAATTTGTTTTTAAGGAGTTATTCAAACAATAAAATTATCAGTTCTATATTTTTTCGTGTACAAAAGATAGAAAAAAATATGTTTAATCGCTACATAAAAACATCACTCAGTTTTAACAAGACAATTATATCATCAAACATCTATTATGATAAATTATGTAAAAGATAAAAATGATTAGATATCAATATATTTTTAATCATTCATTATATATTGTGATCATTTCAAATCATTTAAATTTATATTGAAATGTTCTTAAGACCAAGTACAATTTACTTTTTTTTTTCTTATAATAGTCGATTATTGAAAAGGTTGTTCAAAAACTTAGAATAATTATTTATGCCCGTGTGAAGAGCAGGTAAATTGCCTAGTTATCTAGGCCCGCGTATTGTGGCGCCACCACAAACATGAATTCCTTTCAATTTATTTATTTTCAAAACATGTCTTTCTCTTTCATAAAAAGTTGTGGCTTTTATACGTGGCGCCACCACAAAAAAAGATTCTTTTTAATTTATTTATTTTCAAAACAAATTTTCCCTTTCATGAAAAGTTGTGACTTTTATACAAAAAAATTGACTTTTATCAAAAGGGACTTCTATTAAGAGTAACAACTTTTATGCAAAAGTTGTACTTTTATGAAAGGTTGCGACTTTTTTGAAAGATTGTAATTTTTTCAAAGAGTTGTGATATTTTCGGTAAGACACAATAAGCATTTATTCACATTAGTCTTTGTTGTTTATAAATAGAGGAACTTCCTTTCATTTTAAAATAACGAAAATTTTGTACTTCTTCTTCTGTACAATTAAATATTCATGTACAACATTACTCATATCAACTTAAGTCACCACACATAAAAGCTCAAGATTTCATAATACATTATGAGGAACTACCTTCTCAACATCAACATGAGCTCAAAATGACATTAAAGAGTTACCATGCTATTCTTCTCAAGACAACATCAAAAGACCAAAAAATGGTCAAGAAAGCAAAACATATATTTCACATAAGTCACAACATATCAATTACACAAATGAGTGTAAATCAAGCAAAAGAGCATTTTATATGAAACTTCCTTTTAGCAAAACCTTTATCATGAATATGCACATCCTTGAAAAACAAGCCAAATTCAATTTACTCATTATTTTTAACATTATTGGAAACAACTATCCTTAATTAGCAAAGAGATGAGGATAACGAGACTTCATGTCGGCCTCGTCCTCCCATGTTGCTCCCTCAACTAGGTGGTTTCTCCATAACACTGTTACGAAGGCCACCTCTTTGTTCCTCAACCTCTTCACTTGACGATCAAGAATTTCCGCTTGAACCTCCTTATAGGAGAGATTCTCTTTCACACCGATACCTTCGATAGGAAGAATGGACTCAGTGTTACCAATGCACTTCTTAAGCATGGATACATGGAAAACCGGATGAACCAAAGATAGTTCACTAGGGAGTTTCAACTCATATGTAACCTTGCCAACCCTTTGCAAAATTTCATAAGGGCCCACATAACGAGGACTTAACTTCCCCTTCTTGCCAAATCTAACCACCCCTTTCATGGGCCAAATTTTCAAATACACCTTATCCCCTTCTTCAAATTCTAAGTCCGTTCTCCTATGGTCGGCATAAGACTTTTGCCGACTACAGGCTGTTTGCAAATGGTTCCTTATGATATGAACTTTCGCTAAGGTGTTATAGATCAAGTCGGGACCAAAAAGCAAAGAATCGCCAACCTCAAACCATCCAATAGGAGATCTACACCTCCTACCATACAAAGCTTCAAAAAGAGCCATAGATATGGATGAATGGAAACTATTATTATATGAGAACTCCACCAAAGGAAAGTAATCATCCCAACTTCCCTTGAAGTCAATGATACAAGATCTAAGCATATCTTCAAGAGTTTGAATGGTACGTTCCGCTTGACCATCCGTTTGAGGATGAAAAGCGGTGCTTACCTTCACTTGAGTACCCAAACCTCTTTGAAATGACCTCCAAAACCAAGATGTAATTTGAGTACCTCTATCCGATATGATGGAAAAAGGAACCCCATGAAGACTCACTATCTTCTATATGTAATTCTTGCATAATCTTCCGTAGAATAAGTGGACTTAATGGGAATAAAATGAGAGGACTTCGTGAATCTATCTACAACCACCCATATAGAATCATATTGCCTTCTATTCCAAGGCAACCCAACTACAAAATCCATTTTAACATCTTCCCACTTCCAAGTAGGAACTTGGATTTCTTGTTGTAAACCACCCGACTTTTGGTGCTCGACTTTAACTTGTTGGCAATTTGGACTCTTCGCAATAAATTCCGCAATATCCCTTCTTTAAGCCATCCCACCAAAACACTTCTAAAAGATCATGATACATTTTATTAGAATTCGGATGAATAGAGTAACGGTCTCCATGAGCTCCCTCAAGAATCTGATTTCTCAAATCATCGACATTGGGCACACACAATCTCCCTTGGTACCTAAGAACACCAACCCCCCTTGGGAGGATGACTCATTCATATTTCCAAGAACTAATTCTTTCAAATCCATCAATAATGGATCAAGGTGTTTCTTAGACTTCACCTCAACTACCAAAGATGACTCGGAGTTATGATGTACCACAACGCCACCATTAGGAGAATCTTTCAATATAACACCCAAACGAGCCAGCCTATGAACATCTTTCACTAGGTTTCTCTTGCCTTCTTCCACATGGAACACACTCCCCATGGACAAACGACTTAGAGCGTCCGCTACTACATTAGCCTTGTCGGGGTGATAGAGAACACTCATGTCGTAGTCTTTCAACAACTCTAATAATCTTCTTTGCCGGAGATTCAACTCTTTTTGAGTGAATACGTATTAAAGACTTTTATGGTCCATATACACATAAACATGAACCCCATAGCGATAATTCCTCCATATTTTTAAGGCAAATACCACTGCCGCTAACTCAAGGTCTTCGGATAATTCTTCTCATGAATCTTGAGTTGCCAATAAGCATAGACTATAACTTTTCCATGTTGCATAAGAAGACACCCCAACCCAACTCGAGATGCATCACAATAAATCACGAAGCCCTTAGTACCTCAGGTAAAGTCAACACTAGAGCAGAGGTAAGCCTATCCTTCAACACTTTGTAAGCTTCTCTCACATGCTTCTGACCATTCAAATTTCACATTCTTTTGACTCAAGGTTGTCAAAGGGGAAGCAATGGATGTAAACCCGTCGATAAACCTTCTATAATAGACGGCTAGGACTAAAAAATTCCTAATATCCGTAGGAGCCAAAGGTCTAGGCCAATTTTTCACCGCTCCGGTCTTCCTTGGATCAACCTCAACACCCTCACTAGAGATAATATTACCAAGAAACGCTATCGACCTCAACCAAAATTCACACTTGCTATACTTGGCAAACAGTTGATTCTCCTTAATTATTTGCAAAACAACCCTCAAATGCCTCATATGATCACCCTCACTCTTCGAATACACCAATATATCATCAATAATACAATCACGAATGCATCGAGATAGTTTAGTAACACGTTATTCATGAGATCCATAAACGCCGCTGGGGAATTAGTCAATCCAACCGACACGAGTAGGAACTCATAATGACCATATCTAGTTTGAAAAGCCATCTTAGGAATATCTTTACCTCTCACCCTAAGTTGGTGATATCCCGATCTCAACTCAATCTTTGAAAAGTAACCACCTTAGAGTTGATCAAATAAATCATCAATCCGAGGGAGAGGATACTTGTTCTTGATTGTAACTTTGTTGAGTTGACGGTAATCGATACACATCCTAATGGACCCATCCTTCTTCTTCACAAATAATACCAGATAACCCCATGGAGAAATACTAGGCCGAATGAAACCCTTGTCTAGTAAATCTTTGAGTTGAGCTTTCAACTCTTTCAATTCAGCCGGAGCCATCTGATAAGAAGGAATTAAAATGGGATTTTTATCCGTGATAATTCGATACCAAAATCAATTTCTCGTTCTGGAGGAATACCAGGAAGATTATTAGGGAAGACTTTTAGAAATTCTCTTATTACGGGGACCGACTCAATGGGAGGAATTTCGGAGTCTAAATCTTTAACTCTTACTATATGGTATAGACACCCTTTAGAGATCATCATACAAGCTTTTAAACACGAAATGATACGACCTCTAAGAATGGAATTTCCCCCCTTCCACTCTTAGGCAGGTTCATTAGGAAAAGATACGACCTCTAGGAATGAAATTTCCCCCCTTCCACTCTAAGACGGGTTCATTAGGAAAGTTAAACTTCACCACCCTTGTTCTACAATTTATGGAAGCGAAACAAGCATGCAACCAATCCATCCCCAAAATGACATCAAAATAAACATATCAAGTTCTACAAATTCAACATAAGCAACTTCATTAGGCAACATTATAGGACAATTTCTATATACTCTCTTAGAAACAACCGACTCACCCACCGGGGTAGACACCATAAAAGGTTCATTCAAGATATCGGGCAAATGTCAAACTTTTTAGATACTAAAGGAGCAATGGATGACAAAGTAGCACCAGGATCAAGTAAAGCATATACATCAATAGAGAAAATTTTTAACATACCGGTCACCACATCGGGTGAAGTCTCCTGCTCACCCCTAGAGAGGAGATCATAAAATCGATTCTTCATTAGAGGATCCACATTAAAACCACTTTCTTGAGATTTCCCACTACCTTTGTTTTGAACCTTCAAGTTTGGGCAATCCTTCACTTTGTGGCCAATCTTACAACAACTAAAGCAATTGTTCGTCCCAATGAGGCAATCACCATAATGCTTCTTGCCACATTCTCCACAAGTTGGCTTCTTGTTTGGTGAACTTGTACCCCTTCCCTTTTTAGGCTTAGGGTTAGACACCCTATCATCACGAGCCTTAGGAAACTTGGAAGAAGATTGATTAGAAAATCTCTTTTTGAACCTAGTCTTGTGTTGGATATCAAGCCTACTCTTCCTCTTAACCCTTGTCTCCTCCACATGTTGAGCATGAACAATGAGACGAGAAATGTTCAAATTATCATGTAGCATAGCCGAACGACATTATTCTTTCAAGTCATTGGACACTCCGGTCACAAAGCGGCTCATCTCATCCCTTGGGTCGGAAACCAAAGAAGGAGCATATTTTGACAACTTAGTAATGTAAAGAGTAGTCAAGCACACTCATACCTCCTTGACGAAGGTTGATGAATTCTTGCACCTTAGCTTTCCTTTTTTCCCTTGAAAAGAACCTATCAAGAAAAGCCTTCTTGAAAATCTCCTATGTAACCAGACCACCCCTCAAAGGCCTATTGTCTCTCCATTGGACGTACCAAGTTTGGGCCACATCCTTGAGTTGGTAGGTGGATAACTCGACCTTCTCACTAGTAGTCAACCCTATAACATAGAGGATTTTGTAGACTTCATCAACGAAATCTTGGGGGTCTTCCTCCACTTTGGACCCATAGAAAGTAGGGGTATTCATCCTTGTGAAATCGCTCAAACGGGAGGCCATGGTGCTTACATGTTGGTTTCCTTGGGGTACCACCTCCCGATTATCTTGGACTGTCATGGCTTGAACTTGAGTAGAGACGGCTTGTGCTTGCGTAGTAATGGCTTGAGACATTTGGAGAAAGGCTGCCCTTATGTCCCCATTCGACAAAGACGGAGGATTGGCTGGAGCTTGATCATCATTATCAACTTCTTCAAGAGGAAGATCTTGATTGACACGGGGAGGAACTCCCGCATTAGCAATCTTTTCGTCAAGTCTTCATGCGGCTACCCTAAGAGTATTCATACCTATAACCACAATATAAGGTTTAGGTGAAAGCACACATAAAGTAAACTCTAGAGGCACGACATTGGATTTCCAAGAAAATGAGAATTTCTTAAGCATCATATAGCTTCTCACTCATAAGTGTGGCGCGCTCCACAATTATGAATAAGAAACTATATAGACGTGGTTCAATGAGACATCCATCCTAAGAATATTCAACCTCATGCTCTGATACCAAGTTTTTCACATCCAGGGAGCACCCTCTAGATGGAAGCGTCATCATCGTCCTCATCACGGACTAAGACTAGCCTCTTAGCTACATCATTACATTCATAGGTTAAAAATGCAGAAAATTTAAAACTTTTTACTTTCTTCTACATTGAGGTTTACATAGACATCTCGCTTACAAATTATATACATATATATATATATGGAGTTTACTTAGACTCCTCGCAATAGGAAGCACTACATAGGCTTCCACTTTTATTTCACATACATAGTATAGGAACATTATCTCATAGGAATTCTATAATATGTCTCATATTAGAACCATCTAAAATGAACAAATAAATTTGGGCTTAATCCATACTTCATTACAACAAAGAGCCTCGTATAGGCTTATATAACAATCGTCTCCAAATGAAATGGAAAGAACTAGAAGTCTTATAACTAGAAGAACATCAATAGCTTGATAGCGGCATCGTCCTCGGAAGGTGAGGACCTATCGAACACTTGGGGAATATCCAAATAGTCTTCAAAGCCCTTCTATAATCTCAACGGCCGGACCCTATATTTTGTAGTAAACATAGAACATGTGTTAGTACACTCTTGTACTAAGTATAAGTATATGCACATAAAACAAGTGAAATCATGCTAAGAAGGAAATTTGTTCAAAACATGCTAATTTACTTTGAAAAACCTTATGCACATCCAACAACTTATATAAATAAATGAACACATAACTCTTAAGTCAAGGTTATATACAACACAAGACCAACACCATCATGTATAGTCAAGTCAAAACATATAGGAGTTCATAATATTGTAACATAATTAAGACCCTTACCCAGAACCCATCATTTAGCCTACAAATGCCATGACAAAGTAAAGCCCCATAACCCTACTTAATCAAGTAAATCAAATAAAGGACCATAAGCAAAGCCTAACTTCACATAACATAGCATCAAGAGTAATCCTCCTCATACTTTATCAATATAGACCAACAACATGTTCATAAGTGAAACAAATACCATTAGGATCAATAACATGTAAAGTAAACGTATACATAATAGTCACTTTATAAGATCATAAAAACATAAGAAAAACCTCCTAAGGCTTCCCTCAGGGCAAACTACTCAAGGCATAGTTAGAGTCCCATAACCCTACCTAGGCTAAGTCAAACCTCTTACGTCACCCTAGTTAGTGTTTACTTAATTACTTCATTTTAATTTTGGAAACACTTTCCTTAACTGATACGCTCAAACTTACTTCTCAAATAAGAAGTAAAGCGGTCGTGTCTAGTAAATAACCCAACTAGTGAGGTTGGGATCGTTCCCACGAGGAAAATAGTTTAGACTTAACTTCAATCTATTATTACTATTGTTCAGTCAATTACTTCCTTGGAAAGCATAAAATGATAAAAGGGGGGGATTCTATTCCTAAATAAATGAAAATAACTAGCGAAATAAAAGGAGACAACTAACAGCTCCGAATGTTGGAGTTTAATCAATTAATCAAAGTAACTAGGATTTACGTGTTCCCCACAGGTTCATAACTTGATAAGTCTAACTATAACAATTCTTTCCTAGTATCTTGCATGCAAAGTATAAGGTATGTATTTCTAAATCCTTGGTCCGGCATCTAGAAAATTTCACTCCGCACCTTGGTCCGGCTACGTGTGTTGCTATCCTAACCCTTATCTTTACCTCATATTAAGCATCGTATTCGATATTTGACTAAGTTATTACCTCGTACCAATCAATACTAGCCTATTAGATAGTATACACTAAATCTATGTTGATAATTCTTTTCCTATTATCTACCTCCTTGGTCCGGCAAGTAGCATTAAGGCGAGTTCTA
>NC_028641.1:38122984-38126903 GCF_001406875.1 Solanum pennellii
AACCAGGCAAGTTCTAGCTCAGTACAAATAGTGGACTATTCAAATCTTCCTTACACTCACTTGACATCTCATCACTCTCCCAGATTATCAGACACCTAGTTCTAATTTTAGACTTTGGGTCATGCAGTGGTGTACCTCTATGTCATGCTTAGAGCCACACATTTATCAATTACTATGCCTACTCATGCATCATTTTCCATTTTATCAGGATATCAGTTTAGCCATCATGCTCCAGAATTAAACTATGTACACAAGATATAGACATGCCAGTTCAACGGAAAAAGTAATCAGTCTTTCGGGGAAAAAGAACACAGGCAAGAAAACCCCAAAAGAGGATAGTGAATTTGGCTACTCAGACTTCACCCTAGCACTCACTTTCCATTTACCCCACCCCCAACAAAAAGACATGCAATTGTCCCCAATGCATAAAAAATTTAAATACTAGAGTGGTAGGTGAAGCAAACCTGGGGCACAAAGCGCCGACGATCAGCAAGCTGGTGGGTCCTGTTCCCCGGAACCCACTACCTCTGTAATCTGGACACCCTCAGTGGTGTCCTCAGCATCCACAGCACTATCAGCAGTGCCTCCCGCGATCTCCACAGTTCTGGAGCTAGACGCCCCAGCAGCTAACTCTTCGGCTCTCATCTGATGCGCCTCCTCCTCAGCAAGCGAGGCTCTCCTCGCAGCCTCCATCTCACGGCGCTCCTTCTTCCGTGCTCGCGCCTCATCCTCCTCTCGACCCCTACGCCTCTTGGCATGCTCTCGAGGGGGAGGTGGTGGAATGTCTGAAGTGGCGAATAGGGCCGCCATCACTGTGTCTTCAGCAGGATCTGCAGAAGAGGCCTCAGACTCAGGCACCCTAGCCTTAAGATCGTATCAATATCTGCTCGAAGACTGTCGACCGCAGCCTGAAGGGTCGACACATCCACCGGAGGGGCTGGTCGGGCTAGCACTCGCAACTCAAAAGCGTCCAAGCGCTGATGAACCTCAGCGATCTTCCGCTCTGTGTGCTGGACCATTCTCCGCTCCAAGCGCTCTTCTGCCTCAGCAATAGAATTCTGCATCAAAGGCTGGATGTGATGCAGAAGTGTGGCCATCTGTGCCTCTAATTTATGGACCCTAGCAAGCGGGACCAGAGCGGGTAAAGGGTCTGAGCGAGCGGAGCTCGGGGCGGTGCTACTACCCGGGATAGACTCGACCGGGGTAGTGTCAGTGGAAGCCGCCTGCGTAGCCGTGCGAGTCTGTTCTACCTTTCTCAGCCAGATTGTCACCAAGAGGAGGCAACTCTGGACGGGGCCCTCTCGTGGAGCCAACTCATTGGCCTCATCCCTGATGAGGCCGATATCAACTGTGCCCAGCGGGGTCTTGAGCTGATCAACGTGCCATATAGGCACGCCGGCAGACCTGCATAGAGAAAATATCATGCAAGGGAAAGGGTAAGTAGTTGTGACTTTAAAATCCCTCTCGTGCATGACCGCCTGTAGAAGCCACGCAAAATCCACCTCGAACCCGGCTATCATTGCCTCCATCTGTACTGCTCGATCCCATGTGACGATATTATTAGCGGCTATGGGGGAAAAGCAGTGGCGGACAATCAACCACAAAAACTTTGCCGTGAAAGTCAGGTTGGCCTTCTTGATGGCCCCCTTCGGCTCAGTCACCCAGTCGGCACCCTCTCCATCAACGGACAAGTGCAGGGCCATCCACCTCTTGGTGGTCTCTCTCAGCGATGGCTCACGCAGAAATTGGCCATCTTTGACAATCTGCCATCGGTAGTCAAACTCGGCAGTGAGAGGGGTCCGATTAGCATCAACATTCTCGCCGTATAGAAACCGGCGGATAGCAGGCAGGGAGATATCAACCGGAACGCCACGTACTCGGACCTGCTCCAGTGGGGCCTGTTTGGCGGGGGCAGCCCGCCTATCAATCTGCGATCGGAGAGTCGCTACGTAGGATGCGTAGAACTCTCGGACCAGCTCTTCACTATAACGTCCCAACGGACGTGCTGTCCACTCCAGTCGATGTCTGGTGAAGAGATTGTGGATCTCAGGCATCGTTTGGAGACTTCCCGTAAGGACCCGCCGCTCCAATGTAAGTGTCCGAGTCATAACTCTTTTGTCATTCAGGAACTTGGCATCGGAATAGACTTGAAACTGCCCGTCTACACACCACCGGTTGGGCTGGTCGGTGACCGGGGTGAGAGCACGAGCTTGTGAACCGGGTGTGGATTCCGAACTGTCAGCCTCATCAGACGAGGCCGACGCTGCAGCGGTGGCGGGTGCGGGAACCTCAGAAAATTTGGAGGCTTCCTCCGACCACGAAACTCCTAAAGAGCCAGATGATCCTTCTTCATTAGTGGCTGACCCAAGAAGGTGTGCCGGTCAGTGTGCGCTCCTCATCAGACAGGGAGGCAGTGACTACGCCGGATGCCACCTTTTTGGGTGTGGCTCTGGCAGCATGTGCAGCACGGGATGGGGTGGAAGTGCCTGGGGGCACGTACTCGGGGTCACGCTCATCATCAGAGCCAATGACCAGGCGAGCAGACGAGGCGACAGACTTCGATCGCCCGCGTGCATAAACTCGATTTGTTTTGGTGCCACAGTAGATAGTACCTGTAAAGGATCAATATTAGTACTAGAATGAGCAAACAAGACAACCAAAACCACACAAAATAAAAAAATTTAAAATAAAATGACATTGCTATAGTAACAGTGAAACACAACGGACCAGGTGACGGTTCGTCGTGAGTAAGACGGACCGTCATGGGGTCCGTCGTGTCTTACTTAGACTATGTTTATATGGAGAACCCTGAAGGAGAGTCTCTGACAAGTATGACGGTATGTGCAGGACGGACCGTCACAGGTAAGACGGTCCGTCGTAGGTGTCCGTCAGAGGACACTTGAAAAAAATATGGAGACCTTTAGGAGAGGGGTCTTTTACCATCGAAACGGTCATGCAGGACGGACCGTCACAGGTACGACAGTCCGTCGTAGGTGTCCATCAGAGGACATTTATAAGAAATATGGAGACCCTAGGAGAGGGGTCTCTGACCGTCATGACGGTCATGCAGGACAGATCGTCGAGGGTATGACGATCCATCGTAAGTGTCCGTTTGAGGACACTTAGAAAAATAGAGAGAGACCCTTAGGAAAAGGGTCTCTGACAACCAGAACAATTGTGCAGGACGGACCATAGCGGGAACAACGGTCCGTCGCATGTGGCCGTTGGTGGACACTTGGGAGTGTTAGGGCGGTTGGAACGGACCCAGTGACGGTCCGTCGTGAATATGACGGTCCGTCATCGGGGTCTCGTTCTGTAACTCAGTGACAGAACTTGAGATGCCCCATTCATCCCCTATGACCCAAATCGAATTGGTAGTGTTCTGACCTACATTTGTCTAACCCAATTACATAGTAAACTAGCAATGCTAAGGCACTTATTTCTAGGGTTTTAACACGGCAATTTCGGGAATTTTTTTTAACCTAGGTCAGACAAAATTTGATAAAGAATGAACGTATCAAGAAGAACTAGACTACTACTAATTGATAAACAAAAATGCAATATAAATGAGTAGAAATTAGAGACACATACCTGAGAATTTGAGAAAAACAAGAGGGAAAAGGTACTTGGTGATCAATAAGACACCCACAGCAGCAGCTCCGACTAGTAGATGAGGACTTTTAGGACTTTGGAGAATTTGGGGAAAAATGATCGGTTGAAGAGGGAGATGATTTTGGAAGTTGAAAAGGGAGGGAAATAGGAGGAAGAGTGAAGGAATGGGGTGAAATGAAGGGTTGGGGGTTTTATATGTTGATTTTTTTTTTAAAACCCTAGCCGGGTCGGGTCAGGTACGCCTCATTAATGACGCGACGAGTCCCCGACGACGGTCCGTCTCATTTGTGACGGTCCGTCGTTGGTT
>NC_028641.1:38127295-38127411 GCF_001406875.1 Solanum pennellii
TGGGTGATCAAGTAAGGGCCAGTCCGTTTGGACTTGAGCTTGCCCGGAAGCCAAGGCAACCCAGATCTGTCTAAAAGCACCAAATCCCCAACCATAAACTCTTGTTTTGCACTTTT
>NC_028641.1:38127520-38153697 GCF_001406875.1 Solanum pennellii
CTTCTTTATTGTTCAACCGAAATTTTATCTGCCCCTTTTCCATATCAACTAAGGCTCTACCTGTAGCAAGGAATGGCCTCCCAAGAATAATAGGCACTTCAAAATCGACTTCACAATCAAGAATAACAAAATCTGCCGGAAATATGAATGACTCCACTTTTACTAGCACATCATGGAGTATCCCTATAGGCCTTTTCACTGTTCGATCAGCCATCAGTAGCCGCATCGCAGTGGGTTTTGGGTCACCCAAACCCAACTTCTTGTAAATCGAGAGGGGCATGAGATTTATGCTTGCCCCCAGATCACATAATGCTTTCGCAAAATGTAATGACCCGACTGTACAAGGAATAGTGAACGCACCCGGATCTTCTTTCTTTTGTACGAGAGATCTTGTAGCAATAGCACTACAATGCTGCAGTCTATCATCATCCTCGAAAGTGACTGATCTTTTCTTTGTAACCAGATATTTCATAAACTTGGCATAACCGGGCATTTGTTCAAGAGCTTCTACCAAAGGGACATTGATAGAAAGCTGCTTCAGCATTGTTATAAAACGCCGATATTTACCATCCTCGGTCTTTTTCACTAATCTCTGAGGGAAGGGTGGTGGTGGTCTAGGCATGGGAATTACCTTCATAGGGACTTCTGCATCTTTTCCCGCGCTCTCTTCTGCTTCACCACTACCCTTTACCACCTTATCATCATCCTTTCTCACCTTTTCCTCATTATACGGCATAGGTGGGTCAATGGTTTGCTTACCCCCACGAGTAGTGATTGCCATACAGTGTGCATCATTTTTCGGATTTTGGACAGTGTTGCTAGGAAGAGTGCCCGGTTGCCGTGTGTTCACAGTCGCAGATAATCGGGCCATTTGCAACTCGATTTGCTTAATCGATATTGCATGTGTATCGACTTTTTGCCAAATACCTGCTAAATCACACCTCAACTCTTTAATGTGCTCATCACTAGCATTGAACCTCCTCATCATTTTATGCAACATATCCTCAACTCGCGCCATACTATCTCCACCATCCCTAGGAGTAACTTCACGATTTTGAGGAGGGACATAAGGCCCATTCCTATCATTTCTGTTACCGTAGTTACCCATGTTGAAGTTGTTGTCGTGGTTGTAGTTTCCATATCGGACATAATGACCCTCACGGTTATAGTTACCATAGATCCGACCTTGGTTCCCTTGACCTTGGCGCCAATTATCCTGATTTGAGCCTTGGGGGCTCGGTCGAAAACCCCCCGTCTGCTCATTTACTGCATAGGAGTCCTCCGCATAATAGCGTTCATCATTAGGAGGTGGTGCTTTAGGCAAGTAGTTAACTGCATTTATCTTTTCTGTACCCCCAGTGATATGTTTTAGTACCAACCCAAGCTCAGTTCTCATCTGAGCCATTTCTTCACGAATCTCATCTGTGGCTGGGTTGTGAGTGGACTGCACTGCGAAGGTGTTTCTCCCGGTATCTGACTTCCTAGTACTCCAAGCTTTATTATTCCGGGAGATTTTCTCTAATTTTTCAGCAATCTCAGCATAAGGACACTCCCCATAAGATCCACCTGCTATAGTGTCCAACACCGCTTTATTGTTATCATCCTGTCCCCGATAGAAGTATTCCTTCAGTGACTCATCATCTATACGGTGATTTGGGACACTTCTCAAGAACGAGGTGAATCTATCCCAAGAACTACTAACTGACTCTCCTGGTAGTGCCACAAAGTTATTCACTCTGTCTTTGTGGTTTAGTTTCTTGGAGACCGGATAGTAGCGTGCTAAGAAGACATCCCTTAGTTGATTCCAAGTAAAGATGGAGTTGTATGGGAGCTCAGTGAACCAAATAGCAGCCTCTCCCGTCAGTGAGAGAGGAAACACTCTGAGCCCTATTACATCTAGATCCAAATCAGGCCTCCCCACACAACTTTTACACACTGCCCTTACCTTAGCTATATGGGCATGTGGATCCTCAGAAGGTAGCCCTGAAAACAAACCTCTGGCAGTGAGCATTTGCATCAGACTACTAGTTACCACAAATGTGTGGCCTGTGGGTAGAGGAGGCAAAACCAGTGGCCCATCCGAATCTGCTATGTCATCATAGCCTCTGTAGTATGCTTGGGGCCGTGGAGCGGGATTCTGTCCCCTCTGTTGATGTTCACCCGGAGCATCGGGTAACATCTGACCATGAACATCAACCGGAGCTGGGATGTTCTGGTTCGGATCCTCATCATTTATTCCCAAATTACGATTCATATTGCGCAGTGTACGCTCTAACTTGTGATCGTAGGGAAACAACGGTTCTCTTCCTCTCCGTGTATTTGGCATACAAGGAGGATAGTTCTGAAAAGAAATCAAAAACAATAAAACAAAGTAAAATCAAGAAAATATCAACTAAACTATAGTAATAAGTTCAAGTTAATCTAAAAGCTATTTTCCCCGGCAGCGGCGCCAAAATTTGATACGCTCAAACTTACTTCTCAAATAAGAAGTAAAGCGGTCGTGTCAAGTAAATAACCCAACTAGTGAGGTTGGGATCGTTCCCACGAGGAAAATAGTTCAGACTTAACTTTATTTTATTATTACTATTATTTAGTCAATTATTTTCCTAGAAAACAAAAGACAGTAAAGGGGGGGGGGTTTATTTCTAAATTAATGAAAATAACTAACTAAATTAAAGTAAACAACTAACAGATTCAAATATTGGAGTTTAATCAATTAATAAAAGTAACTAGGGTTTAAGTGTTCCCCACAGGTTCCTAACTTGATAATTCTAACTATAACAATTCTTTCCTAGTATCTTGCATGCAAAGTGATAAGTTATGTATTTCTAAATCCTTGGTCCGGCATCTAGAAAATCTCACTCCGCACCTTGGTCCGGCTACGTGTGTTGCTATCCTAACCCTTATCTTTACCTCATATTAAGCATCGTATTCGATATTTGACTAAGTTATTACCTCGTACCAATCAATACTAGCCTATTAGATAGTATACACTAAATCTATGTTGATAATTCTTTTCCTATTATCTACCTCCTTGGTCCGGCAAGTAGCATTAAGGCGAGTTCTAACGTTGGCCATCCGTTAAAAAGACTTCTAAGCGAAAGAATTATCAATACATGCAAGACACTATTCTAGAATTGTTATTTTAGTTAGGTTTTACCTCATTATTTGCCTATGGTTCCCACAACCCTAGTTATGGAGTTTAGTTACCCATAGTCATAATCACAATATTCAAATATATGATATAAGAATTCATGTACTTACTTCAATGAGAAAGAGTAAAATCCGAAAGTTCGCTTGATTAATCAACAAAAATCACCAACAATCAATTCAAAGAATCTCAAAATAATCAAGAATCTAACAATAATCAAGGGCCTAACCAAATAATCCAGAGTCTAACCTCAAAAACGAGGTTTTTTGAACTATTTATAGAAAATAAAAACCTAATTAAACAAGGACTCTATTTGCTGGAAATCTGTCAAAACGCGGCTGGATCGACGGACATCGCGACGGATCATCGTGGTCACGACGGACCGTCATGGACTCCGTCGTCCCATACTTGATGAAATTTCTTCTGCTGCTCTCTTCATTACCCTCGACGGCAGGTATGACGGATCGTTACGAGCACAACGGTCCGTCGAGGGTCTCCGTTCCAAAACACTTGAACTCTTGGAATATGGGTACTGGGGCTACTTCTCTGATCTTCATGACGAACCTGCAGGACGGACCGTCATGGCTACGACGGTCCATCACGTTTTCCTTAACCCCACACTTGGTCAGACTTCCCCATCTTCATTCAGCAGCTACACTACGCTGCCACCTACGGACCGTCACAAGCATCACGGACCGTCACAAGCTCCGTAGGTGGTCTCTTCTGCATTTCTTCGCTCAAAAACCTCCGCATTCATCTTTGGACAGATTTCCTGCAAATAAGGAGAAACTTATATAAAAATTAGCACAAAAAGGCTTTTGGACACACTAAACTTAAGGAAAAAGTATTAATAATAACGTGAAACCACGGTATATCATTAACCAACATAGACCACAAGATCTAAGTGTGGAATCCGGTGTTGTAAAACCTTACATCGATGGAAGGTGGTCTACCGGCCAAAGTAGTACCAAGCATGAACATAGTATCTAGGTGGATCCACTAGCTAGTATTCATATGGTGGCAACATAGTTTATGGAGCTTGAGGTCTGTCATGGATACATCATTTTATGCCCGTTTTGGACTATGAGGCTATCCACCCCGTCAGGACCACGGTGAATCCTATCTTCCCTCCTTGGGAAGGCGCCACCCCTCACCTACAAGTTCACTGGGTGCTAAACTAGAATCCCTTTTGAAATGTCATTAAGCCTTTAATAATCATCATAGCTTAATTTAGATCATAGGGTCTATCCCTTATATAATCATCATCATAGCTCAATAGGAATTGTATGAGTATTGTCCTTTCGTTACAATTCACACATCTGAGGTTAGTACATTCACATAATCACATTATGATAAGGCACATAGGTATGTCATCACCATCGTTATATCATTACATCGTAGACAAAAACTCACAAGTCATAATTCAAGACATTCTAATTCAACAACATACCAACCCTAAGCAATCTTATCATAAGGTATACTTCAATACAACTTCATCACTAAACACAAGTAATCATAATTGAAGTAAAGGATATAGATCAGAAGACTTACCCCAATATCCTTCACAAGACATCATCAAGGTTTTACCATCAACCATACAATTCAACCTAATAATGGGTATAATATCATCACACAATAGTAATTAACACAATAATGAAGTCAATTACATCATCACTATCCCAATTAATTTCAATTCATAACCTAGGGTTAAGGGGAATAGTGTTCATTATGAATTCTTCAATAACTAGTTCCAATCCCAACATACATTACCCTAGGCGGTCCATTAATGAATTAGAATAGATAAAACAAGTCTAACAATCACTACATACTTCAATTCCCATCAATTCATAAGCAAGATCCAAGATTTGGGGAATTTGTGGAAAGGACATGATCTACATGAAATTCCATCAATTAACATTAATTAACCAACAATCTACACTATATTACTCATAATCAATCACAATTAATCATAATCAACCATCACTATGAAGTTTAAAAGAAAACCCATTAGAATACAAAAACCCTTGGAATTGGGTGTTTTAGAAATCAATTTTGAGAGGACCTCGTGGGGAAGGGGATCCCAAGAGTGAATAACCCATACCTCAATTAAGATTAATCCACTTAATTCAAGTTAAATCCTAGATAAATTGGTCTTCTTCTTCGAGCATTATTCTTTCTTCAATTGAGGTTGAATAGAGAGAGAAAAGTAGAGAGAGGTGAGAGCTTTGGGGTTTTGATTTTTGGAATTCGATTTTAGTGATTAAAATGTGACGAAAATTGATTTAAAATCAATATATAGACCTCCCATGAAATACCCATAATACCCCTCACTTAAGTTGACCCTTTAATGAAGTCAAACTTGAATTCCAAATTTCAGATTTTCGTCGGAAACAAGTCTGCGACGCGGAGCTGCTCCCTATGATTTTCTTAATTATTATTCGAGACAGTGGAGTCCGCAACCTAGACTTAAAATTTGAACAAGGTCCATCCAAGTCCGCGACGCGGACTTGTTTCTTCTATGTGTAATTTGGTTGCTCCCTTGGCAGCATGTCAAGCCAAGTTTGGGGTCCTTTCGTGGACCACTAGGGTGACCCTTGGGGGGTCGTACCTGAAAGTTTTCACTCTATATACTAGGTTTTACCTATTTAAAGTCATTTTCCAAGTTTTAGACCTCATACAACACCTCTAAACCTTCCCGAATCCTAAAGACGTTTCACTAGTTAAATTAGACTAGCTTCCGGACGTTATGGACGTTTCTTGATGTCTTGACTCCAAAACTTCCTAAATGGTTTATTAACATTATTTTAGGCCTTATGGAAGTGTTATTAACCTTAGATAAACATGTGAGACTCTAGTTAAGATCATAGACTTTCAGAGTGTTACAGTTTTGTGATGTATGAGATATGAACTTATCAGAATAATCATATTCTTAGAGAAGTGCACATAATCAAACATCCAGATAATTTCAAAAACTTATAGGCACCATACATAAATACAGTTGATTGCAACAGCCACTAATTTTGCAGCTAAAACATTCTTTTAAAGGAGATTATTACAGGTAATAGCAGCGGCGAATTTTTCCTCTAAGCTATGCGACTACTGTATGTATTAGCAACAACTAATTTTGACACTAAATCATTCTTTTAGTGGTGACAATTACCTGTTTAGCAGTGACTAGTTTTGCCACTAAATATTCTTTAGTCGCAACTATTATGCGTATTAGCAGCCACACATTTTTCCAAATCTTTCACTTAAACATTCTTTTAATGGTGACTATTATTAGTATTATCAGCGATTATTAGTGGTGACTATTATATGTTACAACGACTAGTTTTGCCACAAGAACATCATTTTCGTGACGACTACTATATAATGAGGAATCCTTTCTTCTCTTTTACCCTAAAAATCCGAACTAAACAATTTTCATCTCGAGTGATCATTGTTAGAAATATATCTTTGTATGCCAGAAAACAATGTGCATTCATTTGCTCCACTAAAACATACTTTTATTTAAATATACTTTTCTAGATATTCCATATGTGAAGTCATTAAGTATTGTTTTATAATAAATTTGATTTAATAATTCCTTTTCAAATGATAATATAGATAATTCATTCAATCTCTCTTGAGAGCTGAGACATTGTTGATCTTTAAGAAGATTCAATCAAATTTCAAGTTCGAAAAAACTTCTTCAGGTGAGGCAACGGTTACAAGAATGGTTAACATTATTCTATACGCACTATGCGTATTTGAAAAAGAATCAAATCTTTTTATTTGATCAAGTAGTTTCATTAGATCATTGTATTCTTGTTTTATTCTTTTAACACTTTTAATTCAACAAATAAATCTAAATCATCAATATCAAAATAACTATGAAGTGTTAAAGAAAGTTCAAAGTTAACGCAATATTTTTAACTCATCATCTAGAAATCTCAATATTTTACCAGTAAATATGAAGTCAAAAACATTTCCATATGTTTCAATTGGTTCAAATCTATTTTGAAATGAAAAACTAGTTTGGTCTTCTCTACATATATAAAGTGAGCAACTCCAAAAGATTCTTGGAGGGACTTTTTTATTTCATTATTCATATTTTCATCAAGTTATTTTTTACGAAATTCAAATTTATATTAATCGCATATCCTATTTCCTTAGTATTAATCTAAGCACTCATAGTTACATATAATTTTTTAAAAAAAACAATAACATACATAAGTAATTGTTTTTTAAAAATGGGGGACCCAAAAATATGGGGCCCCAAGCGATGACTTTATTAGCCTAGGGGTTAAGACGGCCTTGTAAAGAAAACATTTTGGCAAATTCTATTCCGTGGAATTTTTAGAAGTGTTATTTAAACCCAATATTAATTTGGAAAGAAAGAGAAATCTTGATTCAGAGTTACAGAAGCCTAGCTTCATACAGACCCGAGTCGAAGAGGTTCATCTGACTTAAAGTTTATGGTGATGTCAGTGCAACGACTAGATACATCCCAAGCTTTTACTCATTCAAGAGTATCATGGGGGACAACTTTCAAGTCACAAATGTTTATCCAAAGACTAAAATACTTTAGAGTATTTGTTTTATCTTATTTCCTCCGCAATATATATGATGTTTTGATTTAGTTCTTCTGATATAAAATTTTACTATTTTGTGGATGCTATTGAGTTCTGGTGTGTATATTGATGTCCATTTTAACATTGCTAGTTGATTGCATTGTAAAGTCAACAAAGCTGCATTTCTTTTATTCATTTTATAATATCACACATCAACAACTTTAATGATAAACCTACAATAAAAGTAGGATACAATGTAAAACTTCTATAATACGATAGGGTAAAAAATAAAATAAGATTGTTAAATAATAAGTAGACCAAATGAAAAAAACGTAAAGACAAAATGAGAAGAAAAATATTGAAGTACGGACATAATCAAACCAAATCGGTCGTCAACATAAATTGAGATGTTTCATCATTGCCTAATGATGAATTTAAACATGATGTACACTTAATATGAGTAATGGTAAAAATAAACATGATATTTAAACTAAATCCATGCAACACACTTTACTCTTTTAGGAAAAGTTGTTTTTTTCGAGACATTTCTGCAACTCCTTATCAATATTTCACTTCTATAAAATATAGTATCAATCTCCTTACTTAATAAGGTAAGAGAAGGTATCTAAAAATTTCTATGGTAAGAAATTAACTTCATCAGGTAAAATACTAACTTCAACTAAAAAGGTAAAATATTGATGACAACCTATTCAAATGGCTAAATAAGGTAGATATTAAAAGAAGTCACTTATTGTTATTATTTTTGACTTTGAGAAGTCATAGAAAAGAATAATGACGGAAAGCAACATATAATTTTTTTTCCTTAAATATTTTTCTATAAATCATCCATCTGTAACTAGTCAAGGTCTACAGTCATTTTGACTTGAAATAAAAATCTTGAAGCCCACTATATATATGAAAGCTCAACCGACCAAACCCCTCAAAACTAGCAAGCCATTTTGTTCAAAGGAAGTGAAAGCCATGGACGTCAAAAGCTCATCTTGCAAAAGAAGCAGAATCTCTCATGTCCCAAGGATGAGGATATGGATTCTTCCTTTGGTAATTTTGATCGACATTCTTTCAAGATTGTCAATTAAGCCCATTTTTCGATGTAAGACTGTGCGTAAACTTTGGTACAATGTTTTATCTTACGAACCTTTATTTGTGTAAGTGTATCAAACAAGATCCCTTAAATTCCCCTGCATTTATCTTATCGATGGTGTGGGCAATCCTTCGCTTCTAGAAATCAAAGTAGAGTATACTTCTTATGCTCACCATTGTAACAAACCCATTCAATTGACCCCTAAGTTTCACTACCCTCTAGGGTAAGTGTGTTTAGTCGGTTTGTGTAATGGATTCACTTGTATCGTGAATGGTTCGACGAATATTGTGAAACATTCTGTTTACATTAGTAATCATCTTTTGGCTAAATATTTTGAAGTTAAATTTCCTGAATGGGAGATTAGTGATTGTTGTGTTACTTATGGATTTTGCTTTAGCGAAGCATCTGGAAAGTACAAGGTATTTAGTGGTTAGAGAGCTTACTAACGTATCAGAATTGGAGGTTTATACTCTTGGAGTTGGTGAGAAATGAAGAAATGTGGGTAAAATCTCAAGTCCTGTATGCTATAGGTTTGGCAAGGTTAATATCAATGGTGCTCTTATTGGTTGGATAGCCAAAAAAATGACATCATTTACTCCTTCGATGTTGAAACAGAAAAGGTCAAGTCATTGCCAGCTCCACCAGGACTGGTAAATCCAGCCTGGAACTTGAAGATAGTAGAGTTGGGGAATTATTTATGTTTGACTGATTATTACAACACATTGTATTGATATTTGGTGGATGAAAAAGTATGGGGTTTCTGAATCTTGGACTAAAGATATCATTTTGGTGGATTCTATTCCGCGTGGTATGGTTCACTTCAATTTTGAACCGATATATATGTGGAAAGATGGAGAAAGATGGAGAAATCTTAATTCAAAGTGTCACAAAGCTAGCTTTGTATAACCCAAAAATGAAGAGTTTCAGGGTGGTTTATTTTTATAGTAAGGTCATTACAGCGATTACATACATTCTTACTCGCTCAAGACTATCATGGGGGACGACTTTCAAGTTACAAATGTCTATCCGAAGACTCGGATATTTTAGAGTAGTTGTTTTATCTTATTTCCTCCAGGATATGATGTTTTGCTTTTGTGCTTATGATATAAAACATTTACTATTTTATGGATGCTTCTGAATTCTTGATAGAGAAATCTTAATAAGCTGATTTCTATTTTGTATTATGAATATTTGATGAAATTGATGGTTTTTGGAATTAGATGGTTTATGTTTTTCTTCTATGTTGTTAATATTAAGATAAGTAGCATACGTACCAGTGCAATGCACGAATAAAAAAAATTAAGCATTTCAAATTGTGAGTGTGTTTAAACTGGCAAATGAACCATTTATTGAACCTGAGCTCCAACTCTTCCATTTTCTTTATAATTGGTAACAACTCTTAATTGATTTTTGTGTTAATGATTATGCATCATCATTGTATAGAACTCTTTTTCCTTTAATTTTCTAGTGAACCAACATAACTACGACATTTACGTTATAAAGGTTATAAGGATCTTTATGTATATCAGTCAAAGAATCAATTTTTAAATACGAAGAGGATTATAACAAATGAAATGAAATCCAAAAAGTTCTCAAATCAAACATAGATATTAATTATGTCCAACTTTATATAAAGATATTTCACTCGCGTTTCATTTTAGACTTCATTAAATATATACCAAGTTACTCTTCTTCCTTTATATAGTCCATGGCGATCAGATTCTGTTATGTCCAACTTTATATAAAGATATTTCACTCACGTTTCATTTTAGACTTGGTAATGTATTATGTAACTACTTGTTTTTATGATTAAAATAGCATAACAACTTACCTCTACCTTATTTCTCTCTTTTTATGGGCTAACCCCTTTTGTCAAACTTGTTTGCCGTCATGTTATTGGAAACTTGAAGCTTGCAATTCATCATTTTAAGATCTTTTGTGTAGATTGTGTAAGGTCCATTCTTGTTCTCCATTTGCATGAGGTACCAGTTGCTTATTTCATAGCTGAAATTGTGCACACATGGTGCATCAACCACTAAGAATATGCCAATGCTGTAACCTTTTGCACATTGATACTCGTTGAGTTGAACCCATGATGCCTTACTCACAGTAGAGCAGTACTTCATGGCTATAACTACTCGAAAATTACATATCTGGTGATGAATCGCAACTAAGCAAAATAATTGTAAGCTATCCTGTTAATGCTCAATCTGAAAACCAATTCATCAAAACTGGTTTCATGCAAGTAAGTAATGTATCATATCATACACAGTGAATAAATCTAATAGAACTCAACAGATTTCAAATTTCATTTGCAAACATGGCTACCTAAAACCTCTTTTTTTCTTTTTTTATATATGACGGTGGTGGGTGGTGCTTGTGTTCATGTCAGCCATTGGATACCTGCTACCTCCCATCAACACAAGTACCACGTAACTCTGCGTCCCCACTAAGGCTTAGGCAAGGGCTGCCTAAAAACTCTTCTCAAAGCTTGGTTTCTCTTCCTCTTCTTCACCCCGTCTCCCTCTTTTCAAAGCTACATTGCTTTGTGTTAATTTCATAAATTGCACAACTTCGACCTACTTATAGCCCTTTCTTTATTGTAGGCTAAATGACAAAATTTTCTTTATTTTGGGTTATTATATTCTCCCTTACTTAAATAACATTTGAGGGACACCAACTTTGGTGGTCATTTGGACGATAATTGCCTGTGACAGATTTCAGAGTTCTCTTATGATAACACTTATTAGTCTAGTACACAGATGGTGTTTTTTGAGGCTTTGCGTGGACGACAATGTCGTTCTCCAAATAGTTAGTTCAAACCATGGGAGACAGTTTCAGAATCCAGATTTGGTTCAGCATATATGCTTTAGTAATTTTTAGGTTCACATGCCATATATATTGTTACACAAAGTATTTTTCTTAGAAGCTCCCACTTTTTTTACTCGCGTAATTCGAATGTATAATTTTAAAATTGAATTGATAATGTTTACCATCCAACTTCCAAGTGCAATCCCCCTCTTGGATGGCTAATGTTTCTCATATTTAGTTATGTTCTGAAGGAAATTACTTTTGTTATTGGAAACAATTAAATTTAAGTGATAGTGTATTCCATGTATTCATAAGTCATCATTATCACTGAGAATTCATATAGTCAACTGAATTCTACTTTCTTGTGTAATATCTTAGATATAATCTTTCTTCATTGCTATATCATAGCCAGTGGCGGATCCAAGATTTTCATTAAGGGGTTTCAAAAAAAGAAAATAGTGGTTTGAACTCCTAAATCATTAAGTGAACCTCTAATTTTATATTCACGAGGTTCAAAATCAATATATAAACATAAAAATTCTTTAAAATACCTTAGATATACAATGTAATTTTTTGCTGGGAGAGTTCATACTCTAGGTCCGCCCTTGATCATAGTCATAGATTGCCCATAATATACTTTCTTATATGTCCATATATTGTTCCCCTGTTATGGCACAATTTGTGCCTCATATTCGGTTCTTATCTGCCTAAGACTTCCGAAAGATTCAAGCCAGACAAGTAGGTCGGTTTTCATAACTATACCGTGGTAATGTATGTTCTGGTTTATGACCGATAATAGATCTTTAAGTTGGGTTTTTGATGTATGAGATGTGAACTTATGCGAATCATCATATTCTTAGAGGAGTGCACATAATCAAACATCCAACTAATTCGAAAACTTACAGGCACCAGATATAAATACAGATGATTGCAGCAGCCACTAATTTTGCAGCTAAACATTCTTTTAATGGTGATTATTACAGGTATTAGCAGCGGCGAATTTTGCCTCTAAGCTATGTGATTATTGTATGTATTAGCAACAACTAATTTTGCCACTAAACCATTCTTTTAGTGGCGACAATTACCTGTTTAGTAGATACTGGTTTTGCCACTAAACATTCTTTAGTCGCAACTATTATACGTATTAGCAGCCACTTATTTTCAAATCTCTTAATGGCAACTATATGAGTATTAGCGTCGATCATGCTTGCCACTAAAACATTCTTTTAATGGCGACTACAATTAGTATTAGCGGTGATCATATTTACCACTAAAACATTCTTTTAATGGAGACTATTAATAGTATTAGCTGCGATTATAATTTCCACTAAAGCAAACTATCAGTGGCGACTATTATATGTTACAACGACTAGTTTTGCCACCAAAACTTCCTTTTAGTGACGACTACTATATAATGAGAAATCATATCTTCTTTTTTACCATAAAAATCCGAACTAAACAATTTTAAGTCTATCCTGATCATTGTTAGAAATATATCTTCCTATGCCAGAAAAGAACGGGCATTCATTTGATCCACTAAAACAGTTCTTTAAGTGGCGACTATTTGGAGTATTAGCGGCGATTATTCTTGTCTCAAAAATATACTTTTAATGACGAATATTATGGGCGTTATAGGCGATTAATCTTTCTACTAAAACTGTAATACCCTATATTAAAATAAAGGCATATATGTTATTTAGCTCTAATTAAAAAAAAAAAGAGATCAGAATTTTTTTAAAAAAAAAAAAGAGGCTGAAAGCCCTAACAAAAGTAACAGATTTTCTGTAACTTTAGGGATAAAAAAAATATAGGACTCTTCTGGATCTACAGTGAGCAAGGATAAGAATAAATTAAAAATTGAAAATCTCAGTTCTCAAACTAAAAGAGGGAAGTGGAAGAAGGAGGATAACAAGGTAAGTTTCTTAACTTAGTTTTAAGGTTGAATTCGTATCTTCCATGACTATAAGTTTGAGAATTGGGATGTTGAGAAACATGGGTTTAGAAGAAATAGAGGAAATTTATTTCATTCTTATGAACTAAGTGAACATAGTCAATAATTTAAATAGAAAACTTTCGTATTAGGCTTATATGCAATAAAAGTAAATGGGCAATAAGGTTAGGTTGATCTTTTTACTATGAGAATTGACCGAGAAGAGACTATTTTGTGTGACTAAAACACTAATTAAATGATTGGGCAGATTTCGAATCAATCATGGAATCTCTAGGGCTATGTTTTTGTTAATTTAGTATGAGTTACCTAAACGAAGGAGTTAACACGAAATTATTATGAATGTGTCTATAGTGTTGAATGCCTTGAATCGGACCCGTTACAAACGGAAAGGACGGGGGTTAGGGCGTAGCTTAGCACTATATATAGACGCTATGTCAAACCCTATTCTGTAATTCTGTTCTTGCCTCTCCATAATAAAACTGCTCCCCCTCTTTCCCGTGGACGTAGCCAATTTATTGGTGAACCACGTAAATATGTTGTCTTTGTTTTTCGCGTTTATATTTTCTCGTATTATCTCGAATTCCGCACAACATATAGTTTGACCAAAGGAATTCATATAGACCATTCGAGTGAAGAGCTTGGTGTTTCAACAAAAGTACTGTGAGTAGTAATGTCACCACAATTGATGTTTTATAACTTGCATGATTTTCACATGGTTTATAAAGTAAATGTGTTACTGAATGCTTTGAACTTACATGTGGGACCAGTCTTTTACTGGATATGATACTGAAAAGATTATTTAAGATGATCTCATTTTCACAAGATATGATTACTATTATTAGAAGGGTTTTACACTTATTTGAGAAATAGTATTTTGACAGGTGATTGTTGAACTTTGAAATGATATGATTTGATAAGATTTAAATGCTCCGATTGATTTTTAAATTCTTCTACTATTTAAAATTAAATTATAAGTGGGAGTAGACCTAGATGAATTCTGTAGCTAACGGCGGGATCAATAGACATGGTGCACCTTGTAGTTACTGATTTCTGATAAAGTCCTTGCTAGTGGGAAGGTGAAACTAGTATATTGTTACTGATATCCCCTCGAGTAGGGATCTACTGATATGAATATTTAACTCCTTTATGAGGAGTTCACTGTTATTGGTTACTTCTTAATAGAAGGTCACTCTGATTACATAATTCATCCTTGGAAACCTCCGAAATATAAACTTTGATGTGAAAGTGTTTTTCTGTGTTTACATCTATAAGATTTGATATGAAAATGTTCTTTTACTGAGTTTGCTATTATGCATTTACACTGATTATTCTTATGTGAGGAATATAATATTGAATATTGTTATTTTTTCTGAAAGAGCATTATTTCATCATTATTACTATTACACTAGCATATTTTCTGATTTGTCCCTTATTAAAATCGTTGTGGTTAAGTATTATTACTCACTGAGTTCGCATCTCACTCATCGCTAATTTTTTTTTTACAGAGAATTCAGGTGATATTGAGGAGGATTTCATTAACTCAAAAGTGAGATTTGGTTGCATTTTGTGAGCCCCGCATTGCTTCGCGTTGCAAGAAAACCATCACTAACCATCACTATGAGCTATGTGATGATGCAGTGTCTCGCCCATATTGCCAAAACTTTCCTATACCTTGTCGAGGTATAGAATTCCTCAACTAAGTGGATTCATTAGTCTAAGGCTTAAAAAGTAATAAGGAATCATCTAAAAAGTATGATCCTTTTTGTCCACGCCGGCTACATGGTTTATGGAGTGCTCAATACTACTCTCAAAATATAATTAGCCCATATGTTCTAAGGAAAACATTTTCTCATCCTCAATTTTGAGATTACTATTCAAAAGATTTCTCTAAAAAGAGATAATACTCAAAACAACTCATGAACTCTTTTGAAAATCAGTATTTCCTCTCTTCTTAAATGTAAAAACATTTACTCTTGGGAATACTTAGTTCATATTTTTTAAAAAAAAATAAATTATATCAACTCTACTCTTCCTCAAAACTAAATGCTCAAGTCTTAAAACAAGTTTTAAAAGATTGTAAAGACTTTTCAAAAAGACTCGAAAGAACTCTCAAGACTTTACTCTTAGCTCTACCTTGAATTTGAGCTATAGATTCAAGGATTATGATTCATGTTGTGAATATCTCTCAATGTTTAGTTATGGTTTAGAGTAGTTAGAATCAATAGGGAGTTAAGGTACAGTTTGAAATAACTCAGAAATGCCAAATGACAGAGAAGGAGTGGGGGCAGGCGACCCTGGCACAGGGCTTCAGCCCCTAAACTACATAATTACTTTTTTTTGGCACACTGGTTGGCAACCTCTGCCCAGATTTTTCCGACAAATTTTCTTTCTCATTTTCTGACCCTAATTCACGTGGAATCGAATGGTATCTTCTAAATTCATTTAGATTCGAATACCCAACCTAAGTACACAATAATCTGCTCAAAACAATCCTCAAATCACTTATACTTATCTCAAAAATTCATGAAAACCCCAACAATCAAGATTATGAATGAAATTTTAGGAAAAACATATCAAGAACTCGACTCCTTAAACTTTGACAACGAAATTGCATTAAAAGAGAATGATTGGTGTGTGGGAGAACAAAGCGAACACTATGAGAACTCTCATACTTCTTAGGGATCAAACCCTTGGTGAAACAACCTTTGATCCGCAAGAAATTCCGATGAACGCATAGAATTTTCCCTCGTGTCTCTTCTTTTCTCTTCTTGAACTCCTTTAGCGTAAGTTAACTAAATCAAATCATTTTAGACCCCTAAAACCATACTAAAAATAAATTAATCTCATTAGGTAAGGAAAAGATTAAAAAAAATACCCTCATATTTTCGGGTAACTTTCCTTAACTAGATAGAATAATTTAAAAAATATTTAAATAGGACAATATGTCATGTAATATGTTCTGATGTATGATGGGGGTGAAAAATAACATATATCTAGTGAAATTGATATATATATATATATATATACTAAACATTAAACAAAAATAGATTAAGCATCATTCAAATAACATATGGTTAAACTTCCAAAAAATGTAACAGTAACTTTCTATATACCACTGCGAATATTACAATAATTATCATAAAGATCATTTCTGAGTAATCATTTCCTCATTATCAATGATCTAGGTTTTAATTTTTTTTTCTTAATTAAAAAATTAAGAACACTTGCAAATTGCAATAATTACCTCTTCAAATGCAAAGAACGTTATAGCATATGAAGAGGTAATAATTACAAGGTAGAGTTCGTATAAACACATTAATTGATACAATATTTATCGTATTCACAAATAATATTTCAACATGAGATTAAACCTATGAAGATTTTATATAATAATAGAGGTTAATATGCAACTGCAACATACGTTCTCAAAACTAATTTTTTTAAAATACTCAAATATCCTTTTATCACCACTTCATATTTTTTTCTAACTAGAATACTGAAACTTACAAGTTATATCTTCTTGATTATGTGTTAGCTGAGTCTTGTATTTTGTACAAAACAAAATTTTATCTTTTTGCAACTATAAATTGAAGTCCTATATATAGTAATGGAAGAGATGAGGGAGCCAAGATGATTAGTCTTGAAAAATAAGTAACGATACAAGATCTCTAACAGATTGAAAAGTATTGTTCTTGAATTGATGTTTTAAATTTTTCAGTCGCTAAATTCAGAATTATAATGAAATTGGGAAAACACGAGTTGGAGGAAGAAAAAAGAATTTTGAAACTTCAAAAATGAATATGGTTAAGTGAAATTAGAAGAAAAATCAAAGAATGGCAGATGGAAGAGTTTTGGTTTGATACAAATAGAATGTGGGAGGCTAGCTTATAAATAGAAATCCTAATGATAATGAAATAGTAGTTGTAAATGGTAATTAAAATAAATTATAACTATGTTTAATAATCAACTAGTAGATGTTTATTAACGTATGTGATTTCTCCAATTTTTAATTACATCTTGAAAAGAAAGGACTAAAACAATTTAAAAAGAAAATGACAGAGAGTGTTGAGATGAGGATAAGCGACAAATAAGTCATGTGCTAATCTAATTAATAATTTTTGCAATACTTATTATGAAAATTTATGTGAAATGACATACATATATGTTATATTATGCTCCTTTTTTACACTTTTAGATATTTTTATTAGTCGCTACAGTTTCTTAAATTTTCCTATTTTGTTTCTAATTTTATACATCTAGAATTTGTATAATTTGATTTCTGACTGTGCAAATTAAAATTTTGTATATGTTTATCCAGTTATTTGTATAGAATTTGTTGATACATTTGGTTTGTATAAGTTATGAAAAATTCATAATAAATTATCATGTTTGTATATTTGCAAGTGAAATACACAAATGGAGTTTTGAATAATTCTTAAATGTATAAATACAAAATTTATACATACTTACCATGTTTGTATACTGAAAGGTAAATATACAAACGATTATACTCATAGCAAACAAAACTATAGACATGTAGCATAATTAAACAAATTGTAACTTTAAAGAGTTAAATCACTTACTTGCTAAAAAGATAGGAAACTAAGTAATAATAAAGTAAAAAAAAAGTGGCTAAAACAATTCGTAGTCGAAAATATAAAAGGTAAATAAAGTATGTGTGATATACAAAAAATATATGAAGTTATATACCTTTGATAGTTGAAGTAATATAATGTATGAATATTGTATGTATGTAATAGGAGTACTATTGTATTAACTTCTGGATAAGTTGTATTTATGTGAGATTAATATTTAAGGTCTGAGAGTATGCTACGAGATCAATAATGAAAATTATGATTAAGGTAAGAAGAGATATTGCTTGTGTTATAATATATGTTAGCATAATGTATTGTTGTTTCTGTTGATTTAGCCTACTATATATGCCTACTCATTATGTATAATGTACTATACTATTCTTGTTACACCTTTTGTTGGTATAAGTTTGTCTTATGTTGCTTGAAATGTGGGGTAACAATTACTTATCATCAACTACTATCTACTATGTTCTCATCAAGTGGAAGGTGTGTGACTATTTTTCATTATTTATTATATTTTCTATTTCGTACTTTACTAGTAACTTTTCTACCTGTCTAATCTAGGTCCTTAAAATGGTAGTTGCAAAGTGGAAAACATTAGAATTTAGAGGTGTAGAATCCTAGCAAGTAGTACGAATATAATGGTCATGACCTATTGTTTGTGCCTTCCCCAATTTTCAATTTTTTTTTAATTTATCCTTTTTAAATGCTCATATACTGGATGACTTGGTTACACTTTTATTACTTTACAAGATATCTGTCATGATATCATCAATATAGATATCAGTAACTCAGTCCATCGTTGCCTTCATTAAAATTGGAATCTCATTCAAATCTCGTGATTTTTCATGACTTTTTTTTCTTTTTTTCTTATTTGTTCCTATATGTTGGTTTCTACTTTGAGATCTATTTTTCATATTATGACATACAATAACAAATGATGAATTAACAAATCAGAAACACATAGAAAAAGAAATGTCAAACTAGATTAGTTAAAGTGGGGCACATCTAAGTTTTTATCCACACATCGATAATATCATTTACAATATAGTAAATGGACATATTGCGAATCCGGAGCCTAAAGAGTATAAAATATTAATAAAAATATTAAAACGGTATATAAAATTTTATATCAATCAAAACGGCAAAATTGCTGAAACAACAGCGATTTACTCCACCGGGAAAAGCAAAATCGCTGCCACTGCAGCTATTTTGCAAAATGTGATTTTTTTTTAAAAAAAAATTGTAATCGCTATCTAGGTAGCAATTTTCAATTTTTTGTAATTTTTTTTTTAATTCATTTTTTTTAAAAATCGCTGCCTAGGCAGCGATTTTCAATTTTTTTATAATTTTTTTTAAAATATGGAAATCGCTGCCTAGGCAGCAATTTTCAGATAACTTTTTTTTTAAAAAAAAATTTAAATCGCTGCCTAGGCAGCGATTTTCTAAAAAAAGTTTTTTTTTAAATATGGAAATCACTACCTAGGTAGCGATTTTTCACAATTTTTTTTTTAAAAAAAATTAAATCGTTGCCTAGGCAACGATTTTGAAAAAAAAAATTCACAAAAAATTGAAATCGCTGCCTAGGCATCAATTTTTAAAAAATTTAAAATCGCTGTTTTTTTTTTTGTCATGTAATATGTTTTGATATATGATGGGGTGAAAAATAACATATATCTAGTGAAATTGATATATATATATCTATATATATATATATATACATATATATATGTGTATATATATATACATATATATATGTATATATATATACACATATATATATATATACACATATATACATACATATATATACATATATATATATATATACATATATATATATATATACATATATATATATATACATATATATATATATATATATATATATATCTGTATATATACATATATGTACTCATGATCATTACTTCAAGACGATCATTATTTCAACTGAAGTGTGCCATTATGGGAGAGTCTAGCCAAAATTTCAATCATTTGAATTTTTTCTCAGGATTCAATTGATAGGTAAATGAAGTAATGTTTTCTTATTTCTTAAAATTATTTTTCTTATATGTAAATATTTATATTATTATTTTTATAGGTATGATCAAATTCAAAATGCAGTGAATTATTGTACACAAATTGTAAATAATAATGTTCTAGGTGATAAACGAGTTGGTGAGTTGCACAAAGATGAACCTTCCGAGCATGAATTAACAGACAGTGATGATATGTATGACGATAATAATGATAATGTGGATTATGCACCTAATGCACCTAATGCATCCGTTGAAGATCAAAGTATTAAATATCATTCTACAGCGATTCCATACTTAGATCACACTGAAGAAAATGCTATAGATTTTATCTACACGAGATATGACGGTTCCATTCGAACGGCAATTTGGAATTCAAACAATTCTAAACATAGCGAGTCTGGTTCGATTGTTGAAAACTAAATATTTTGTAGTTGTTTATTATTTACTTATTTATTTAACATGTTGATTAATTTAATTTGTATGTGCAACTAGGTATGTTTATTTATGAATAAGATGCAAATGAAATCTGTAGTAAGAGCATATAGTCTTGCTATTAAAAAAGAATTTCTTTGTGATCAATCCAAGAGTAAAAGTTGGAAAGTTATTTGCAAGCGTCATGAATAAAGGTGTGATTGGATGATTCGGTTTAGAGAGATTTCAAGCGGTATGTGGAAGACAGGAAAAATGGTTGAACCGATACTTGTCTTACAGATAACTATAAAGAGGATCATTTCAATTTGAATGATAACATGATTGCCACTTCATTAGTACCATATGTTATGCAAAATCCAGACAAAATTATTAAGACGATCCGTGAAATTATCAAAGGAAAGCATCACTATACTCCTAGTTATGGAAAAGCATAAAAAGGTCGAAGAAAAGCATTTCGAATGGTTTATGGCAATTTTGAAAGTTAATTTAAGACATTACCTCGATACATGGTTGCACTACAATTATTCAATCTAGGCACTATTATTGAGTGGGAGCATTATTCTACAACAATGCAAGGTGAGCAAATTTTTAAATTTCTTTTTTGGGCTTTTAAACAGAGCATTGATGGTTTCAAAAGTTGCAGGCCGGTCATTTCTATCGACGGCACACATCTTTATGGTTTGTATGATATCAAACTGTTAATTGCGGTTGGAATTGATGCGAATGGAAATAGTTTTTCACTTGCATATGCTTTAGTTGCACGTGAGAGTTTTGAGTCTTGGTCATGGTTTCTCAAGTTATTATGGACACATGTAGTTTGTGAACGACAAGGAATTGGCCTTATTTCTGACCGTCATCAAGGAATCTTGCAGTGCGTTCAATCTTATGATTGGTTGAGTCCATCCAACACATATCATAGATTTTGTGTTCGACACTTAAAAGTAAATTTTAATAAAAAATTTATAAATAGTGAACTCGAAAAACTAATGTGGTTGGCTGCTACTGAGCATCAGGAGAAAAAGTTTGTGCAACGGATGCAACAAATCAAAACATTGTCTCCTGCAGCATATGAATGGTTAAATAAATTTCCTTTGGAAAACTGGACAATGTATAAGGATGGTGGTCGTAGATGGGGTGCCATGACGACAAATATGTCTGAGTCATATAATGGTTTATTGAAAAAAGCTCGGGGACTTTCTGTGACTGTCATGGTTCGAATGACGTTCAAATCTCTCGTTGATCATTTTGTCGAAAAAAACAATCTTACAATTGCATTACTTCAAAGTAATATGTCATGGCCTCTTGCGATGGATAAATTTTTAATGATTATTATCAAAGAGCTCAAGGGAACACAGATATGATGACTTACAACATAGGTGATGGAGTTTTTTAAATTCTTACTTTTGCTCATGATAGTAAAGGTGGAAATGTCCACAAGGTTACTGCAAAAGGTGAGAAATGTTCTTGTGGAAAATGGAGAAATTATCATATGCCTTGTTCGCATGCCATCAAATTTGTGGACTTCACGGAATCGAGCCAAAATCTTATGTAAGTAAATTCACATTACAAAATATTACAAACGAACATACAATGAGAAATTTAATCCAGTGGGTTATGAAATGTATTGGCCACCAGCTCCTTTTAATTTAATTGCAAATACTGAATATTTGCGGACAAGTGGTACGCAAGTAAGAAGTCGACTTAAGAATGATATGGATATAGCTCCGGCTCGCATGACTAGAAAATATAGTGTTTGTAATGAGACAGGTCACACAAAGACACGATGTCCTACTCGATTTTAAATATTTTATCTATATTTGTAAGGTAATGTATTTTTATTGTCTTGTTATTAATATTATGATATATCTTTTATATTTATTTGTTGACAGGAATTTAATTTGTCTTGCTGCGTTTTAAATATTGTAAGTATAATATCTTTATATTATTATTATATTATTGATTTGTACTCTATGAAAAAGTAATGAGTTGACCTAACATAAAAGGTATTGATTTGACCTATGACATAAAGAAAATATAAATCCTGCAAACTTTCACTGCTTAAGAATCTCATTGCGTAAGAATCTCATTACTTTGTTCAAACTTGCACGAAACACCAAAATTTACACATTTCAAAATTTGAATCTTCAGCCTTTTAGAATAGATGCATAAAAATTATTCTTCTGAATTCGAATCTTCTACATCTTCATTTTCATCTTCATTTTCAAAATCTTCCTCATTTTGATAGTGACTGCCTGTTCCACATCTAGTTGATTTGTGTAGCCTAGATATTCTTCGAGGTGGATTTTGTCTATTAAGAACTAAATTTTGTGAAGCCCCAGCATTAAATCTTGAATCATCGGACATAGTTACCTATAATACAATACAATATAATATAATCAAATAAACATGCAATAAAATTAAAAAAAATTATAAAAAGTTAAAAAAATTCTATGAAAATTAGTATACTTACATTCGAAAAATTGAATCTTCCACCAAATGGAGAATTATGCATATGAAATTCACGCATACCATGTTGAATACCATAATGAGATCCACTAAATTGCGCAAAACCAGATATTGAAACCTATGGAGTTACAAAACCAATTGATTGCTGACTAGAAAAATTAACGTAAGTGTTAAAGAGCCCTGTAGAAAAATCGAACGTGGAATAATAAGGCTCGAGAGTCGCCACATTAGTGTTAGAGGGCCCTGCAGAAAAATCAACTGTTTCACCAGCGCTCTTTCTACTTCGACGTGCACCCTCGCTCGGTGTTGTTGTCGTGATCGGTGAGATATTTGTACTGGTGGTGGTTCATCGTATTGAGTGGGAGGATTGTAATCAGGATCAAAGCTCAATCGCGTACCCTGGAAGGCCACATTCATTGACTCCATTGAAATACGAGCGACTTCCTCTACATATCATCTCATTTCATTAAATTGATTTTCATCATTTTCAATAATCCGAGCTCGACGATACTGCATTTCATGACCCCTAGTCTATAATGAATAAACAAATATTAATAACAAAAAAATTATTAAAGATTGACATAATAATTTAAAATATACATAATATACATACTAATGCCTCATGTCTTCCTGCCATGTGTTGATACCCTTTTTGTACAACATGTTGTGGATTTCCCATGAACATGGGGGTATGCCTCATGTACCAACCAAAGTAATCTATTTGATCACTTACAAATGGAGGTCAAAATATACGATTGCTACGTTGTTACCATAAATATCGTGTGTAGTTAAATGCATTTATATCTTCTTGTTTTATTTTGGATTGTTTATCACGCTTAAAATGATATTTGGAAAATTGAGTACACGGTCTAGAAATATGTTATAAATAACCGAGCTGTCTCACAACACGATCAACCATGTGCCACTCATGATAAATTCCATAAATAAGTGACACATGTGCCATCCAGACAGGTTGTCCCCACCGACACCACTCAGGCAATCCATTAATAACATCCTCCGAATAAGGTTGCCAAATAAACTATAAAAAAATAATTAAGTAAGATAATTATAAAAACAACATTGGCAGAAAAATAAAAAAAATATGTATGTGAAAATGAACAATCTTACAAAACAATTTTGTTGTACCATTGTGTCATAAAATATTTTACTTTTAAGGACCTAACAAGAATCTATGAATATGTCATTTTATTCACATAATTTTCTTGGGTGGTGAAACATAACTGTCTCATTTAAAGATCTACCAAACATATTTTTATTTAAAATGAAATAAAATATGAATAGTTTAAAATACTAATAATATTAAATACCTGTTCATCAGTTAGATTATCTAGTACATCCCTAATCACACCGATTACAGTTCGTGCCTCATTTTGATGATTTCTACTTCGCATCCATTTACGTGCAAGTGCAATTGAAGCCTAAAGTTGATTGGTCCTTAGAGGCTTTGACAATGGTTGCAAGGAAATAATTCTTTCCCATGCCCAAATCTACAAAAAATAAATTCACCATACTGATAATGCACTCAAATTTTAAAGTGCATATTACTAATATATAAAAAATATTTAATTAAAAAATATGTATACCTGCACTAAAGAGAGAAATTCACAAACTTCATTTGATTTTTTCATTGATGCACAACATAAACAATTATACAAATTGCGGCTGCTCCCCATGCTTGAGTTGACATTAAATCTAAATTTGCCATGTCAATCAAAATGTCCAAATTAATCTTATTATTAGATTTATCCGAAAATATTGATCCACCACATAACCATAATAAATATAATCTAAATTTTTGTTGCACTTCATACTCAGTTGAGTGATCATTAATACCATCCAAACCTTCAATATAATCAATCAATTTATATGTTAACAATCTACTAACACCAGAAAAACAACTAGTATCGGGTAACCATCCTGTTAATTCAAATATCATTTCTTGTCTACCTATAATCCCTAAAGAATCAGCTTCATTTAAAATTCTAGGACTACCATCTACTACCATTCCGAATAAAATTTCAACATCTTGTAAAGATATGGTAGCCTCGCCAGTTCGCATGTGAAAAATATGTGTTTCTGAACGCCACCTTTCAATTAAAGCAGAAATTAATCCGAAAAATCATACGACACACATCCTACATCAAGAATTTCTTTAAATCTACAATTTTCAAACGGATGCGAGAATGTAATGGATGATATATTATAAGTTGCCAAAATTCAATATCACCACGACGCGTATATAAGCAAGACCTCTCTTCTTTTATGCTACCATTCCAAATTCCTACGGAACGATGATGAACTTGAGTTTTTAATACATCATGCTCTACTGGATCAGGATATATGTATACATTTGACGGATGCATATCTATACACAAAAAATTAAAAGAAATATTAACATTAATATAAGTATAAAAAGATTGAACTTATCCACAGTATCATATAAAAGTATAAAATTAATTAAATAAATTAAAAATAAAATAAATTCAAACTCACCTTATAAAGAAAAAGCTTTTAAAAACTTTAGAAAATTGAAAATATAGAAAGACTTTTAAGAATGTAGAAAAATTGAAAAACTACAATTCAATTTGAGAATTCAATCAATTTATAACAAAGTACAAGTGTAACATTCTGAGTTGACACTATTTGCACGTGAATTGTATTCAATCAATTTATAATAAAACAAATATTACACTATTTGCATGTGAATTACAATTCAATCAATTTATAACAAAATAAAAATTACAATATTTGCATGTGAATTACAATTCGGTCAATTTATAGCAAAATAAAAATTACAATATTTACATGTATATTACAATTCAATCAATTTATAACAAAATAAAAATTTAATATGTGACTTTGACACTATTAGCATGTGAATTGACACAATTTTTTATAAATGCATGTGATTTTTTTTTAAAAGTTTGAATATTTTTGTAAGAATTTGACATGTCACCTTTTTTTTAAGTTGACATGTGATTATCTTCAAAAATTAATATATATATATATATATATATATATATATATATATATATATATATATATATATATATATG
>NC_028641.1:38153807-38155124 GCF_001406875.1 Solanum pennellii
ATGTATATATATATATATGTATGTATATATATATATATATATATGTATGTATATATATCAAGGAAATCGCTACATAAGCAGTGATTTCTTTTTTTAAAAAATTCAAGAAAATCGCTGCCTAGACAGCGATTTTATTTTATTTTAAATAAAAATTTAATTATTTGAATTTGGAATTCTATTTGAACTCAAACATCATTTAAATTTAAATTCAATATAATATCTTTTTTTAGAAAGAAAATATTTTTGTTACCTTACTTATTCTTAATTTTTTTAAAATAATGCATATTTTCTTATAAGCTATATATTTGAATTTCAAAAAAATATTATAATTTTTTTTATAAAATCGCTGCCTAGGCAGCGATTTTCTAAAAAAAAAATTTTTACAAAAAATTGAAAATCGCTGCCTAGGTAGCGATTTCAATTTTTTTTAAAAAAAACTTCACATTTTGCAAAATCGCTGCATTGGCTGCGATTTTGCTTTTTCCGGTGGAGTATGTTGTCCCACCGATTTTGCCGTTTTGGTTAATATAAAATTTTATATACCATTTTAGAATTTTTGTTAATATTTTGTACCTTTAAACTCCGAACTCGACATATTGCAGTGCAAAGCTAAGCACTGAAACCTCTCAATTACCATGAGAGGACACAAGCCCTCCTCATTAGGAAACCTCTCGATTGCAAACAAGTTTGATATTTTGAATAATTAATAGAGAGATCAATACGGCGTAAAAGAGATAGTATTAAATTAAGGTCAAATATTATATAAGAATAATTTAGTCAAATAACCCTTTCACTTAATCTTTCTTAAGAGGTGAAAGATAAATATGATAGTAAATTGAACTAGAGTAGCACAAAGTTTAATATTGAAACAATGTATTACTTCATTAATTATGCAAAACTTTTATATTAATAGTTAAATTTTGTAACAGTTTATACGTAGAAATTGCATTTACTGCTACTTCTAGATACATTAAAGACCAGAAGGATTTCGTAAATCTCTATACTTATTCTAATTATATATTTGACACATGTTTCTTGTTCAAAGATAAATATAACTATAAAAATGTCTTTGAGCAAAAGAAAGAAAAAAAATCAAGAATAAAAAAATCATAATGATCGTTGAGATATTTATAAACAATTGATGATATCGAGGAACAATTTCTACCATCAAAAAATAATTTTAAAGAGTACTAGAACAAATTACTTATTCTATCTTTTAATTAATAGTAATCCACAAGAATATATAATCAATTTTTAAGTGTGAAAATTATAGTTAATGCATGCATAAAAAAACTTATATATATATATATATATATA
>NC_028641.1:38155403-38273976 GCF_001406875.1 Solanum pennellii
TATATATATATATATATATATATATATATATATATATTGTATGTGTGTGTGTAAAGCTTCTGAAATTGAATTATGATATTCTAATACTTTGTATTATTTAATGTATAAACTGAGAGCTTGAGACTCGTGATTCTTCTTAAAGAAAGAACTATTTGAGAAGATAAAACAACTTACAAGATGGACCAAATTGTCACATTAAAATCAACAAAAATAATGAAACTGGAAATGATTCATATCTAGCTATCTAGAGAAGCACTATTTTCTATGACATAGTTAAACACAAAAGAAATTATAAATCTAATTTTGTTGTCTCTGACCCCATTTATTATAACTAAAAGAGAAATATGACTAGAAGACAAAAGGTGCTCATGGTAGAGTTAATTAAATTAAGATCTTATTATTCACGTTGACTATGTTTGAAATTTATAGACACGCTTTAACTAAATTAAGGTACTATTATCCATCTGAATTAATTTTTTTGTAATTTTGTACACCTTTTGACTTACGTGGCACATTCCGTGACTCCATACAGTTGAGGCACGTGAAATATATTTTATAGCACGTAAGCCAAAAATGTATACATATTTTTTTAAAAAAATAGGTTAAGAGGAAAATAAGATCTTATTTTAATTAAGATCTGTCGCTAGAATTTCAGTAATAATTTAAGAAGATATTTGTACCATATCCCTTGTTTTTTTACAAATTCAACTTTTAAATGAATAGCAGCATTTTTTCTGGTAAACAACCATACTGATCACTTAAAGAATTAGTATGCCCTAATGATTAAATTTATAAGAGTTTGATAACAATATCACTTTACGTTGAAGAAATCTAAAGTTCAAATATCGTTAGAAGTTCTAGTGTCTTTTATATGGACACGTCCATTTTCTTAAATCTATAAGACAATAATTTTTTCCAACTGTCAATACATTCAAGGTTAATCGTATTGTCTTACGTGTATTTATAATTTGTTAGCAAAAATAAATTTTACAGCATGTAAATAAGACTATAAATTTTGTAGTATTTCATAGTAAATTATGAAATTATAATTATATTTTCATGCTTGTAAAACAAAAATAATGTATGAGTTTTATTTTGTTTTATAATTAATATATACTATTAGAAACATTTAGAGGATTGGGCTTTGGGCTTGTGGCCTAGTGATTTAATGCACTGAGAATCATTTTGTCACGATCCGAGCCTACATTTCTGGACGTGACAGACACTCGAGAATAATTGTTGGTCTTAATCGAACTCTCATCCTGGTTGACTACAAACGGATGACTAACTCAAGCATACATAATCATCAAATTTAAAGAAATGTTTAAAAACACTATTGAATCTCAAAACTGAACTGAATATACTCGGTATGAAACATAAGTTTTAAATAAAACATCTGAAATTGAAAGAGTCTCCAAAATTGTTTTTCTATGAAGCCTCTACTATACAAAGATAAGTGTCTAGACAAGACCCACGAATTCTCAAAAAAAATAATACTACTAACAACTCATAAAAACTGGATTACTCCGAAGCAAGGAGATCTCACTCATGAGCAGACAAGCAGATGAAATGATCTCGCATACTTTTGTTGAGGATCTTATGAACTTGTATCCGCATCATTAAAAGATGCCGGTTGAATGACATTAGTACATTGAATGTACGAGTATGTAATATAACTTAATAAAAAATAACTTTAAGAAATGACTACAATAGTTAACAATGTACTCAAGCTCAATTTAAAGAAATAAAGGAGTTAAATCACTTAAAAGTTTACAAAATAATTTCTCATCTATGAACTCAATATAATAAGTGACGTATAAAAATACATTTTATCTCTATCAGGAGATTCGCTAACCGACAACCATCACTATGAGCTACATGATGATACAACACCTCACCCATGCTTTCAGAATTATCCTATACCTTGTGGGGTATATAACACCTCAACTAAGTAGATCCACTAAGCTCTTCCTGAAGGCACTAAGGATTCATCTAAAAGGTATGATTATGTACCTATGTTGACATATATGGTTTATGACAAATGTGAGTTTTCTGAATTCATCCCCATATCGGTGCTCAATACTACTCCTAAAAAAAATATTCTCATGCTCAATGTTTAAAAACATACTCTTCCTCTAGTTTGAGATAATTACTCAAACTATCCTTTTAAAGGAAGTAACTGCTCTTAACATATCTATGAACTCATAACTCATTAGAAATCAAAGTTTCTTTTTTATCAATGTAAAAACTGATAAATTTTGGTATACTTAGTTCCGTTATACTCTTACTCATTCATATTGAAAATACTTTATCAAAAATATATAAATCATATTGTGATATGATCATTGATGACTTGAGAAATCATATGCAAAAACATTCATGGAATAACTAGATGTCATACTGCTTAAACATTGATGACATACTCGAGTGTCATATTAGTCATGTCTTAGAAACTCTTTCTCAAAACTCATATTTACTTCCTCAAAAATTCAAGTTTAAATGTGAAGTGTTAACTTTAAAAAATTTCTCAAGATTTATAAATCAATTCATAGGGTTCATGCGAAATTGTGGACATGAACGACCCAACTTAGGGATCTTAACAACAATATGGAAACTTGGTACTCAAAACTCAAGAGCTCAGAACTCAAACTCTACTAAAAAATACTCAATTCATAGGATTCATGCTGAAATATAGGCATGAACGAATAAAATCAAGAATATTAATGCATAACATATAGCAATTCAATATTTAGGAATGAAATTTCAAAAAGGAAATAGGAACTCAAGCACTCAAAATTAACTCATCTCAAGAATACTCAAATCTAGGAGTAGAATCCTAGATTTCTCTTTTACTGATTTGAAAGTAGATGTAGGGTGTAAGGACGAACTAGTCCAACAATATGACAGCCTTACATTCATGAAAGAACATATTTCTTGAATAATCTTGAAAAAGAACTTGGTTAGAAGCCTTGAAACCCTATATTGAAAAAGAACAATCAAGAAACCTTTCTTGAGATTCTTGAATTACTTTCTTGAAATATTTATGGCCAATATTATAATTTTCATTAGTGATTCATAATTGTATAGAGGAATTTGAGTTAAATTTTTACTTTTGAAGTTCATTTATTGTTGAGTAAGTCTTTCCTTGAGAATTGATCCAGACAAATGGTTCTCTTAGGGCCAAAAATTATTCTAGAGTGTCGGCCACATCTAGGGTGTAGGCTCGAGGCGTGACGTAGATCCTTACAGAAGCCCATAATTCCAGATATTTTATTCATCCAAGTTCCACCAAAGTTCGTGATCTACGGGAAGTCTTTTGGCGGAACAGTATGAAGAGGGACGTAGCAAACTTTATAGCCAAGTGTCCTAAATGTCAACAAATGAAGGTAGCACATCATAAACCTAGAGGTATGACACAAAATATTAACATTCCTACATGGACTTACCTTGTACTCGCATACATCATGACTCTATTTGGGTGATAATGGACAGAGTTACTAAGTTTGCTCACTTCTTGGGTGTCACGACTACAGATTCAGTAGAGAACTATGTCAAACTCTACATCAATGAGATAGTTAGGTTACATGATGTTCCATTGTCTATCATTTCAGATAGAGGTCCTCAGTTTACATCTCAATTTTGGAAATTATTTCAGAAAGGTCTTGGTAGTCAGGTAAATCTCAATACAATATTTCATCTACTGACGGATGGTCAGGTAGAGCCTACCATTTATACCTTTAAGGAAATTTTAAGAGCTTGTGTGATTTATTTCAAGGGTATTTGGAATGATCATCTACCTCTGATAGAGTTTGCCTACAATAATAGCTTCCATTCTTGTATTCATATGACCCTGAATAGGCACTATATAGGTGTAGATGTAGGTCCCAAATGGGTTGGTTTGAAGTAAGTGAAACTTTAACACCCTGGAATAGTTTTGAGCTAAGACTTGAACTATCCTACGTAATGAGTACGTTTTTACCAAAGAATTTAAATTTTTCTTTAGTTTTAAGGTCACTAGATGTAGCACCATGAGTTCCAAAAAGAACTAAAGAAAATTCATTCAAGTAATTCCTAGCTTCCTTTATGTTTTTGGTCAACTTGAAACGGCTATAACTTTTGGTACATGATGAGTTAGGTGACCCATAAGTATCAAATGAAAGGTCTTTGAATTATCTTCCAAAGCCATCGAGTTTTCTAAATTTCCAGCTCATATGAGGGAGATAATCCTATTTGAAATCAAGTTGTCTAGTTGAGCAAAGTTACCCAAAAATATGAGGGGTATTTTGATCTTTTCCTTATCCAATCAAACATAATTTATTTTAGTAATAATTTAAGGGTGAAGCTGATTAAAACTAGTTTCATACATCCCAATACGCTTAGGGTTGTAACTGAGAGTTCCAGAAGAGAAAAGAGGAAAGGATCAAAGCGTTCATCGAGATTCTTGAGTTTTATTAAAGATTTTTGCCAAGGGTTTAACCCCTAAGAGGTATATGAGTTTATCATAATGTTAGTTTCATTCACCCACACGCCAATCATGTTATTTTCATCCAAGTTTTATTCTTAAAGTTGAAGAATTTGAGTTCTTGATTTGTTTCTTGAAAGTATGTTCTGTTCTTGAATTAGGATGGGTTTGATGAATTCTTAAAATAAGAGTTAGTGAATTGAGGGTGGTTTGGAGTAGATTATTGTGTACATAAGTTGAGTATTCAAATCTAAGCATATTGTTATTTAGACCCATGAGTCAAGTCGTTTATGCCCATTATTTCGCATGAACTCCATAAATTGAGTGTTTTGAGAAGAGTGGTATCTTCGAGTTCTAAGTCTTGAGTATTGAGTTCCTAACTCTTTGAGGTTATATTCCTAGTCATCGGACTATTACGTGTTATCCATAAAGGTGTTTGAGTTGAGTAATTCATGCCCATAATTTGGCATGAACCCTATGAGTCAAACAATCTTAAGTTGAGAAGTATCATTGAGTGCTTGAGTTGAGTAGTTCATGCCCATAATTCGGCATGAAGCTTCGGAGTCAAGCACTATTGAGATGAGTAGTAGCATTGACTCCTTGAGTTTGGAGTTGTTGAGTTCCAATAAGGCAGGCAATTGGATAGGTCAACTGGACCGATTTTACCAGAATAAGATTTTCTTACTGGAACCGGGTTTATTGGAAAAACCCAAAGGTTTCGCCCAGTCCCTTAGTAACCGTATAGGAACTGGGTTGGACCAGACCGGAACCGGGTCTTACCGTTTCAACCGGTACCGGTAATTTTTTTTAATTTTAATTATTATATAATATTATATTATTAATTAATAGTATTATATTATTAAAAAACTTCAATTTAAAACTTTGAACTTTAAAGTAAATTGTAATGTTTAAAGTCTAAAGTTTATATTGAATTTAAAGTTTGAAATTGAATTTAAAGTTTAAAGTTTATATTGAATTTAAAGTTTGAAATTGAATTTAAAGTTTAAACTTTAAAGTTTATATTGAATTTAAAGTTTGAACATTAAACCTTAAAATTCAATTTTATATTAATGTTTAAACTTTAAACTAATACTAAAATAACTAACAATTAAATTTGTAAAATGACATGAATAAAATAGAAGAGACTATTTTAAAAAAATAAAGGTGAATAGCCGTATATTTATTGAAATAAATAAATTATACAATACAAATATTAGAAAGAGATAAAGTGTACATAATTTAGGTATTGAATATTAATTATTGTACCAGAAATTGCATTTTTTAAAAGTCCTTTTGTAAATTTTGTATCATTTTAAATGAAAGATTTTTTTGGAACTTGCATTTGTTGTTCTTCTTCCATTGCTTCCATTCCATCATCACTATTCTCACCAAATATTTCATCTATTTGGTCTTCTATTTGGTTACTTAATAGTGGTAGTCCGATGTTTCTTCTTTTGCCATTGACTCAATCTCAAAACAACACCGATATTTCCAAATTATCCTTTGCTAATGAATATCGATGATCTCCAATCATAAATATCGCCACACTAAAGGCTTGCTCCGAAGCGATCGATGATGCTTGAATCGCTAGCACATCTCGAACAATCCTAGTAAGGGTCGAAAATTGATTTTCACGATTCTTTCACCATACTAATATTGGAGGTTGAAGTTGTCCTTCTTCATGCCTAATCTTTTCCCATGCCTGATTGAAATATAAATCAAAATCATTATTAGTAGAGGATTCAATCTCAAGATATTCATTCATCCGATCATCCGTATCATCACTTTTAGGCTTAGAAGATGGAGGTTCAACTATTGGAATATTTATTTTCATAACTTTATATGCATTACATAAATCTCTAACTTTTGTATAAATGCTACTTTTACATTCTTCAGCACTAGGAGTTCATCATCTTTAATTTCTAAATTTGCATAAATCTTTTCAATCATTCTTTCAACACCTCTTAATTTATAATTTGGGTTGAAAATAGTAGCAATCAAATAGATTTGAGGAATAGGGATTTTTTTTGAATTTTTCAATCATAAAAGCAACTGAATCTTTAAATTGATCTTTCCTTTATATTTTGCAAATTAAGATGAAATAGCACAAATATTTACTAAAACAGAAAAAATAGTAGGATAATTTTGACCAAAGCATGCATTTATTGCTTTATAAAAGACACTTAAAAATTCAACAAGTTCTTTTGTATTTTCTCAATCTTCAAAGCCAATTCTTAAATTGGCTCTGCATTATGAGCATTAAAAATTAATTGTATCGACTCTTGATAAATATAATCAACTTCAAGCATTTTAAATAAAGAATTCCATCTAGTGCATACTTCTTTTGGAACTTTTCTATATGCAAGTGAACATTCTTTACAATGATTTTTAAATTTTGTAATTCTAGCTTTTACTTTAGCTTTAAAAATTCAATTACAAGCAAGTCTAATTTTTTCACGAGAAACTCCAAATTGAAAAATACCATATTTTACTATTAAATTATACACATGTGCGGCACACTTAATATGAAAGAATCATTATTAATTGGACAAAGTCTACATTTTAAATAATCATCTTCTTTTAAATTTTTAGAAGCATTATCTAAACTGACACTCATTATTTTATCACATATTCCATACATTGTAAAATGAAGCTTACTTGTGTTGCTATATAAGAATTGATTTTAGTTTCTTCAACATATTTATAAGCTAATATTCGTTTTTGCATGTTCCATTCATGGTCAATCCAATGGATAGTAAGTGTAAAATAATCATTACCATTAGGTTTACGTCCCACAGAAGTAATAGATAATCTACCATCATAATAAACAAATAAACAACAAAGAAAATAACAATATTCTTTTTTATATTTAAAAAGATTACTTTTAATTGTATTTCTTGGAATACCTTCATAATCTGGGTTATATAATTCCCGAATATAATGAACAAAATCAGGATGTGAAGGGAATGAAAAAGGCAAACCACAAACAACAACCATTTTAGCTAATTCTCTACGATCTTTTTCTTTACTATAAGTGCGGTGTGTGCTTCGAATAGCCGGGTTAGACATATTTAATACGCCTTGAACCATATTAGAATCTCCATCTCCATAGAACTTTTGGGTATGGGTGTTCAATTTCAATTAGCTCTTTGTATATCATCTAGGCGAGCAAGTTCTTCATTATACTTTCGTAAATGTGTTCTTAGTCGTCCCGTTCCCCCTTGTGTACCCGTCATTATAGTTTCATGATCAACTTACATTTAGTGCAAGTAACAGTAGTTTTTGCCTCATTTTGTACCAAAAATTTCCATACTAAAGACATTTTAACATGTACGACAACGACATTTAAAAAAGTAGGTAAAGGGGGGACTTCATCTTGTTCGGGTAATTCGGTAACCGAACTAGTAGGGGTAGGGGTCTTTTCATCTTTCTCATTTATTTCTATTTCTTCATCTACTTCTTCCTCAGAATTAGTAAAACATCTATTTAAAGTCTCATATCTACTTCAATTTTGAAATTAAATTCAATAGGTCCTGGTGACATAAAACAAGTTTCATTAACATGAGTATAATCATTAGTATTAACTATAAATCTAGGTGGCACATTTTTAGAACTAGAACTACCTACTCCTCTCCTATTATTTTTTTCTTTCCGACATTGTTCTTTTATTACCATTTCTTTCCGAATTCATGTTCAAATGTAAAATAATTAAATATTACGAAAAACAAGCAAGATAACATAATAAAAAAATAAAATAACTTATTAATACATAAAAATAAAAATTAAAGTTTGAACGAATGTACCGAACATCTACGTAAAAGTGGACGTATAACCAAAGCCGGAATTGAGAGATGCCTATTGTAGTTTCCAATTTACTTCAAATATATCTCCGAAATCCAAACTCCAAGTCAATATCACAAAATAATTATTATGAATTTATAAGAGATTTAAAATTGAGAGATTGTATAAAATGTTAATGAAGTAGTTTGTGAATTTATGATTTTAAATGAAAAAAATGGTATATTTGTAGTGTAAAGGGGTTAGAGAGGGGTGGGGGTGGGGTGGGGTGCCGGTTTCTAGTCGTTTTGGGCCCCATCCCAACCCCTACAAGGTCCCAACGGTAGGATAACGGTAATATTAAGAAAATATTTAAAAAATCGGTTGAACCGGTTCTTACCGGTCAATACCATACCGGAATCGGTTATTGCCGAACGTTTTCAACCAGATAAAAAATTGGAATCTGATTTGGTACCTGGTCCGGTACCCTACAAGACAGGTTCCTTACCGGTTCAGCCGGTACCTACGAACCGCTACGGAAATCGGACCGGATAAAAACTGGTCCCTTGCCTGCCTTAAGTTTCAAGTATTGAGTTCTATGCATGGTTATTGAAAACCTTGAATTGAGTCGTTCATGTTCATAATTCAGAACGAACCCTATCTTAGTAAGGCTTCTTTTACAAATTGTTTTAAAACTTGTTTTAAAGACTTGAGCACTTGAGTTTTAGAAAGAGTATTGTTGAGTTAGAAAGAGTATAGTTGAGTACATTTTTTTTAAAATTGAATATATGAGAAATAAGTTTTCCAAAGAGTAAATATTTTCACATCTAAAAGAGGAAAAAACTGAGATTTCCAAAAGAGTTTTGAGCAGTTTGAGTACCATCCCCTTTAAGAGAAAGATTTTTGAGTATAATCTCGAAGCAATGAAAGAGTAATGTTATTAAAACGTATGAGCTAGTATATTTTGGGAGTAGTATTGAGCAACGATATGTCAGAGAGTTCATACAACTCATAATCCCCATAAATCATGTGGACAATGTGGATAGAGAGGGTCATACTTTTCAGATGATTCCTTAATGCTTTTTAGCATAAACTAGTTGTCACGCCCCCAGGCTACCCCCTTGACGTAACACAAGACCTAGGATCATGAGTGATCCTAATCTAATCCTGTTTTTTCATATCATAAGCATACTATAAAATCACTGAATAAACAATTACTATTCAGAAGCTTAATCATTTTATAATTGAAAGATTAGGAATACCTAGCTAATATGAACATATAAATTATACTACGAGTTTATTGATACTGAACAATCACTCAAAACCTAAAGCTAAATCTAGTACTATATCTAAAAAATCTCTAACTGAGTTGAGTTGTTGGGACATGCCCCTCATCTAACACTACTAAAACTAAAATAAAAGACTAGAAATGAAAAGCATGTTTGTTGTCCTCAAAGTATGAGGACTCACCACTGAAGCTACTAAATATAGACTAAAAGTCGATCTAAGTGTGATTTGGATCTTAATACCTGAACCTACCTCATGAAATGATGTAGCACAGAGTATGTATCCCTATTTAAAATGTAATGATCATGTATGATATAGATAATAACTGAACAAAATATATAAGTTGAAGAATGCATAACTGAGAAATGATGTAATCTGAATAGAATAAAAATACTGAAACATACTGAAACTGAGCTAAATGCAATGACCAAGTACTAATCAAGAACACAACTTACTGAGACTGAATACTGAATGATAAACTGAAAACCTGAACAAATGAACTAAAGTCCGACTGTGGGAGAAACTATTAACCGACATGAAACTAGGTGATCTAAATATGGATTCTGATGTATACCCCCCATCGAGAGGACCTAATATACCTTTTCAAGGGTATAGAGGCATAACTAGTGTGATCACTACATCTTATGCCTATAGAAAGGACTAATACTCTTACGGGGGCATGTATCTATGGGACTATGAGGGTACGGTGAATCATAGTCCACCACTGTGCTAAGCCTAATCCTAACTAGAATTTCATGTGACAAACATAACTGAATTATTGGATAGCTCAATGTTCTGACACGCAAATCCGAGAACGCCACATCTAGGAACTGACAATTTAGCATTTGAAAACTAAAATATGTTTATCTGATCTAGCTAGTGTATTCATGAACTAAGAGAATCTACATAACTAGGGCTCTGATTTTCATGTAAGGAACTAAGAAAACTTTCCAAGAAAACATGATAATTCGATTACTGGTAATACAAAAGCTAAATCACAATAAATTTCCAAGGTTTTAGAAAACCCTATGCCTAAATAAGATACAGAGAATCAAGAAACTGATTGAATTCTAGGGACCTAGTGTATGCAAGGAACCCATTAGTGAAATCTCACATACCTGGTGATAAAATCCTTTGATTTCAGGGTTGGAACTGAAGAAATTATCATGCTTTTCATGAGGGGTTGGTCAACTCTTTCACCGTTTGTTTTCTCTAAGTTTTGGTGAATTTCGGTAAATAATAATTTAGGGTAAAGTTTTGATTAATGTACAAGGCTTAAATTGAGTAAAATGATGTGGCTTAAGTGTCAAACGACGTAGTTTAAATGCCCAATGCATAGATAAAAGACCAAAATAACCCTAACTTGAAAGTTGACGAGGCCATCGACAGACCTGACCGTTGGTCCATCCTGTCAGTTTTTCATTTGGTGTCAGAGGTTGGGTGAAAGGTTCACGATCCACAAGGTGTAGGTCGTGATTTTTTTTGGGAATTAACTATGCACAACCTACGGACTCTACCCACGATCCATGGTCCCATCCACGGGTCATGGTTTAGCCTTTGTCGGTGCCACCTGGTAACTCTACAAATCTACAGTTTGCTCTTTCTCGAATCTGGGGCGTTATTATTTTCCTCTTGAGAACATTCATACTCGAATGATGTCATAACTAGTTGAGTATAGAGGGAATAAGCTACCACTAAGTTCTAGAATTTGATATATAACTAAACTGAGTTCCAAGAACATGCAAATATGCTGAAAATGCAATATAATTGAAGGAACAAGATACTTGTCACACCCTTTCTTTGCGCACATCGTCGAGAGTTTTTCCAATTTAAGTGACGTTATTGATTTAGAGATTACTTTTATTTTTTAGAGAGTCGCCACTTGAAATTGAGTTGTGGTGTTCCAAGTCACCTTTTTGTTAATCCCTTACCAAAAGGAAATGACTCTTTATTTGGTCTGTGAACTAGAAATTTGGGTAATGAATTCTATTGACTGAGGGGAAGGTATTAGACATCCCTCGAGTCTCGTGATTTTAGCACGATCGCTTCTATTGAGTTATACTTATTTTTACTATTTTTTGATATATTATGTCTATATGCCATGTTTTACTCATTTTAGTTATGTTTTTAGTGATTGAAATTTTGTTACTCTTAATAGATGCGTAACCGCATTCTTGATCTTGACATTTAGAGGCATAACTGCCTTTTCCTCTGGAGCACCTCACACCTAATAATTTCTATTTACACCTCTTGATTTAAATTAATGAAAATTAATTATTAAAATAGTTTGACCAAGGTGCGTAACCGCATCCTTGAGTTTCTTTTAATGTTTCAAAAAGATGTGCAGTCACATATATAATTGAAACAAATACTTTGTACTATGCCTAAAAATCATCTAGTCATTAAAACAAATATTTTTTCTTCATACATAATCTAAATAATGTGAAATAAATCTAATTGTTGAGGATATAATATATAATTCTGATATTATTTCTATATCTTCTATTTTATATGTTAATATTTTATATTTTTATTACTCTTAAAGTTAATGTCCAAATTAAGAATACAGTTTTATTTTTATTTTTATCTTAAAGTTATTGGCAAAATTAATCCTACACATATTCTAATTTCTTATTAATCCAACATAATAATGATGTTTTCAATATTAGATAAAGTTGACCAAACAAACTATTAGAATAATTTTGTTAGACATTTAGTTGATTTTGGTTGGACATAAGAGGTACTTCATTGATAAGAACATATGGTACAAAAATGAAAATTAAATGTATATAGAATTATAAAAAGGAAATATTTCTATATTATTGTGTCAGAATTAAATACACATATAATTTGAGCAAACTTCATAACATTGAAAGAAAGCATTATATAATTATGAAAATGAAATATATAATAAAAATTAAATGATACCTCTTGCGAAAAAGAATTCACGAGAAGACATGAAATTTCATATATAGATTAAAAGTAAGGTAAAGTGGAATACCGCAAAATATTAACTGAAGCTCGATTAGAGCGCCACAAAAACTTTGTTTGGTTGTTTGTGATGTATTCGTGTTATGTTTAAATAAAAATAGTAAAGAAAAGGAAGAATGTGTTTATATAAGTGAATGAATTTTTTTTGAAGTGAAGCAATCTTGCTACATGTACGTGCATGTGAGTTGTTTTTTGATTTCTTTTTCTTTTTCTTCTTTTTCTGATCGTCTGCCTGTTCTTTTTTTTCTTCCTCTAGTCCTCTTTTTTTTTTTTTGGTCAGATTGTGTGTGTTCATATAATGTATTATTGTCATGTTGGGAAGAGTTGTGGGGAATAAAGGTGTGAGTTAGAGAAAGTGGAGGATTAAGGTGTAAGGAAGTGGGGTAGTGGCAATGGTAGGTTATTATAATATAATATAATAATTAAAAATATTAACTAGTTTTTTTTTAAAATTAATATAAATATAAGAAAAGTTAAACAACAAATTCTTAAAAAATATAATTAAGAAATATTAGTTTATTTATTAAATCTAATAGATACTTTTGTAATTTTTCATTTCTGTTTAAAACAACTAAACATAAAACTTACCTTAAAAAATGATTATATTTATGTTGTTTTCAAGTCTTTCAAAAATAAACATAATAAAATAAGATAAAAGTCAAAATATTTATAAAAATATTTTAGCTCTAAAAAGGGTATAAAATTTAAATTCGGTCCAAAATTACATATATACAATACTGAGAGTGAATTTATGCAAGAGTAAACCGAGAGACTCGAGATAAACTATTACCTCAGGATGAAATTGAATCGGGAGGAAAGATATGAGGATACTTGGCTTTCAATGACTGCTTTTGCTTCCCAAGTATTTCTATATGGACTGACTCCTCCACAAAACCTTCACTAAAGCGACTTCCTTATTTCTCAACCTACGAACCTGATGATAAAAAATCTCAACTGGTACCTCATCATAAATGAGACTAACCTTCACAAAGGCAATTTCTAATGGAACTATCGATGTTGGATCATCCACACACTTCTTCAACAAAGAAATGTGAAAGACTAGATGAACCGTTGCTAGTTCTCTGGCAACTCTAAATTATATGCCACATTATTAACCCTTTTAAGGATTCTCTAAGGACCTCAATATCTGGGAGTGAGCTTACCTTTCTTTCCAAATATCATCAATCCCTTTATAGGTGACACCTTCAGTAAAGCCCACTTATTGATTTCAATCTCTAAGTTCTGACGACTCTGAGTTGTCTTTAATCTATCTTTGATGAGATAATTTTTTCTCAAAGCTTCATGAATCAAAATTGGTCCAATCAATGTTATTTCGCCTACATCAGATCAACCAATTTGAGTTCTGCATCTACGCCCATATAGTGCCTCATACAGGGCCATCAAAATGAAATAATGGAAGTTATTATTATAGGAGAACTCTTTGAGACGTAGGTGATCATCCAAACTAGCCTTGAAATCGATCACGCAAGCTCTCAATATCCACTAAGGTCTGAATGGTACGTTTTGCTTGACTATCAGTTTGTGGATGAGATGTTGTATTGAGATTAACCTGAGAACCAAGACCTTTCTAAAAAGATTTCCAGAAATGTGAACTGTGGACCTCTTTCTGAGATGATAGACAAGGAACCTCGTGTAACTTGACTATTTCATTGATATAGAGTTTAGCATAGTCCTCTGCTGAATCTGTAGTTTCTACAGCCAAGAAATGACCACATATAGTAGCTTTGTCTACTATCCCCCAAATGGAGCCATGTTGTCTGCGAGTACGAGGTAAACCACATCCCTCCGTGCATGCATTTGTTGATTCACTTCCCTCGACAATAAGAATTTAGAGTATATTGTATGGCCGCACAGTATTTTATGATTTTTTGGAGGAATTTATAGCATCCATCTGCTAATGTGTAATGTGCTGCCTGGTGACAAATCACCAACTCAGGAGTCCTTGAAAGACTTGATCTACGGAACTAACATATACTTGTCCCCAATGTATGCATCATCAGAAGTGGCACACAAAATATTCTCCTGCCATACAATTTGAACATTCCAAAAGCTTCTAGAGACCGTTGCCTGGGTACGGCAATTGAAGTTGCTCCTGCTATAATTCAATGGCCATTAGCAGAAATTTCTCAAGGAGTAGTTAAACGGGCAGGAGATAATAACATAAAAATTATGTGCACTGCTCGACCTAATACTTATGTACCAGGGCTAGCGCCTCTCACTTCTGTGCCCTCTATCTCTAGCAGAATGCTATCTCTTCTTATTCATGTATTACCTTCCATTACAAAAAAAAATGAAAAATGTTAAGATATTCTTAATGATATTTGGTTTCTACCCAGCAAAGTCTTCCATAACTGACCGACCGGTGAAAGGATAGCCAGACCCATTGAAAGCCGATAGTTATTGGTGTCTTGGAAAGAAAGCTAGGCTAGGTCTTCTTCCCTTAGAGTGTCTTATTCTCCTTTCCCGAGTTCTCAATTATTTGATTTTGTCTATGTTTAATATATTATTAGTTCTATTGTTCCCATCCGCTTGTGTTTCAGGAAATCAAACCGAAGTCAATTCGTTCAACAAGATCTGTTAAGATCAGATTTACCAACAACCGATTTACAGAACAAGGAGTTAAGCAAGGGCCAGGAGGTTGATAAAAGAACTTGGCCGAAGTAATTCTTTTTTTCAATTCCGCGGTTGGAAGGGTTTCTTTCTACCATCTGTCGTTCCCTTCTCTCTCTTCTTTTAGCAAAGGTAGGTGAAAGTCAAACCTTTGGCTTGTGGGCTCAGAGACTGCAGTCAGCTGCTTCCCCTGTAGTCGTCAACTCGTTTTTGACAGATCCGATTGGGATTTCATAATTTGGTGTAAAAGGATTGGAACCTTTGCATGCCGGTACCAAAAACCAATGCCTTACCACTTGGTTATACTGCATAGGCCTGTTTTGGACGGTAGGAATGGGGAGAGGGGGAAGGGAGAAGCAGGGCTAGAAGAACGAGCCGAGCCATGCAAGGACGTGGGGATATAGCAAGTAAGCAGCAAGGTTCTCCCATTTGGACCGACTACAACAAGCTCACGACTTTAATAGAATGAAAGGGTAAGCTCTCTACTCTATTTGCTTGCAATGCTATGCCTATAAAAGTTGGCGAAGACTTTTGTAACCTTAGACTCATGATGTTGTTCGACCGAACTCGTTGGCTCCGCATGCATTGAAAGTCGGTAACCTTCGTCACCGTCAGCATTTGGTACTCTCTCGATAGCTTCAATAATTCACTGAAAGCCTTTGGTGTAATAAACCGCAAGCCCTTCATAAATAAAAACCTAATATAATAATGAATTAATTAATAAACATTAATAATTCAAAAAAAAAATTGGTCAAGAACTATTGGATGTGAAACATAGCAGTTACAGTCACTCAATGGAGATGTTCGCCTTTGTTTGGAATGAAGATGGATGAACAGGCACTTGAGCCTGGAACTGATGAAATTCGGGGAAAACATGGAAGCGGTCACTATACTGGGGGGGTTAAGACATGACCGCGACTTAAGAAAAAAGTACCTTTGAAAAGACTAAAGGAACGGGGGAATGACTACCTGAAATAAAGCACATGCTAATACGAGCCGACCAGAAGAAGCAAGGCTTAGATTACCAGATCCTGGACACATTCTTCCTAGAGATGGAGAGCCACTTGAATGGAAGGAAAGGGGCCCTTGGACCACTTGCCTCACCCTTTTTTTGCACCTATCCTTCTTGCTTGCTTACCTATAGCTCTCTTATCTTAGTGACTCTTCGTCTTTTCTAGGTTTTTTTTTCCGAGTGTTAAAATGATAGATTTTTCATTTGCCAATGAATTGGATCCGCCCCGATTCGATCAATAATGGGATTCTTGGCTAGATGAAGGTTTTGTGACATGGACGCCCGGCCCAACTCAATCAGTCGGTTGGCCCACTTAACAAATTACGATATTCTCGATTGATTTGATCAAATTTCATTTTTTCTCACTATTCATAACAGTGGAGGTTTTGATCAAGATCTTCTCGCCTCACCCATTTGGGATATCGCTCTAATCGGAACCATTATGCGTAGGTAGGATTTCGACTCAATCTAATAGCCTACCTATCAGGCGCCAATAAAAAAGAAAGTTTTTGCATGGGCTCATCATCTGATGAAGAACTGATGCGAGAGGGAGAAGTGGGGATTGATAGCTTTCAAGAACCAGTGGAAAGGAAAGACTTCTTCCCTGCATTCCTTCCTTTCCAAAAAAAGGAAATTTCTTTGGGCAAAAACCTTGGTAGTTTTCAAACAAATCCAATGTTGGGCAAAGCCTTGACAGCCGGTAATAGCTGAAGGCATAAAAGGGGGAGATAGAGAAGAATAGATTATGGATAGTCACTCCACTCCAAATATAGTGCACACAGATTCTTCTTTAATTTTCCATTCCTTTCGGGTCGGAAACGCGGGCTGCTAGTGAGGCTGTGCCCATTCTCCCTCTTCTTTCGCTTTACAACCGGAATAAGGAACCTTTGAATTCGCCCTACCTGTCGATGAAAAATTGAGATTGAGATGCAGTAAATGAGCAGACGGGGGGTTTCTGACCGAGTGCCCAAGGATCAAATTAGGATAATTGGCGCCAAGGTCAAGGGAACCAAGGTCGGATCTATGGTAACTATAACCCTGAGGGTCATTATGTCCGATATAGAAATTACAACTGCCACAACAACTTCAACAGGGGTAACTATGGTAACAGAAATGATAGGAATGGGCCATATGTTCCTCCTCAAAATCGTTAAGTTACTTCTAGGGATGGTGGAGGTAGTATGGCGCGAGTTGAGGATATGTTGCACAAAATGATGAGGAGGTTTGATGCTAGTGATGAGCACATTAAAGAGTTAAGGAGTGATTTAGCGGGTATAAGGCAGAAAGTCGATACACATGCAATATCGATTAAGCAGCTTGAGTTGCAAATGGCCAAATTATCTGAGACTGTGAACACACGGCAACCGGGCACTCTTCCTAGCAACACTGTCCCAAAATCTGAAAAAATGACGGACACTGCATGTCAAAAACTACTCGGGGTGGTAAGAAAACCATTGACCCACCTATGCCGTCTAATGAGGAAAAAGTGAGAAAAGATAATGATAAAGTGGTAGAGGTTAGTGGTGACATAGAAGATAACACTGGAAAAGATGCTGAAGTGCCTAAAAAGGTAACTCCCGTGCCTAGAACACCCGCTCTTTCCTGAAAGATTAGTGAAAATGACCGAGGATGGTAAATATCGGCGTTTTATAACAATGTTAAAGCAACTTTCTATCAATGTCCCTTTGGTAGAAGCTCTAGAACAAATGCCCGGTTATGACAAGTTTATGAAAGATCTAGTTACAAAGAAAAGATCGGTCACGTTTGAGGATGATAATGGAATTCAGCATTGTAGTGCTATTGCTATAAGATCTCTAGTACAAAAGAAAGAAGATCTGGGTGCGTTCACTATTCCTTGTACAGTCGGGTTATTACATTTTGCTAAAGCATTATGTGATCTTGGGGCAAGCATAAATCTCATGCCCCTCTCGATTTACAAGAAGTTGGGTTTGGGTGATCCAAAGCCCACTGCGATGCGGCTACTGATGGCCGATCAAACAATAAAAAGGCCTATAGGGATACTCCACGATGTGCTAGTAAAAGTGGAATCGTTCATATTTTCGGCAAATTTTGTTATTCTTGATTGTGAAGTCGATTTTGAAGTGCCTATTATTCTTGGGAGGCCATTCCTTTCTACGGGTAGAGCCTTAGTTGATATGGAAAATGAGTAGATGAAATTTCGGTTGAACAATGAAGAAGTGACCTTCAACATTTGTAGGTCCATGAGGCAGAGTGGTGAGTTCCAATCGGTATCTGCTATATCCTACAAAGAAAAGATGAAGAAGTACCATGACCTAAATATTGAAAAACGAGAGTTTAGTGTTGGAGATTTGGTGCTTTTATACAATTCTAGGTTGCGCTTGTTTCCGGGCAAGCTCAAGTCCAAATAAACTGACCCTTACTTGATTACCCAATTATTCCCTCATGGAGAAGTTGGGTTGGAAACCAAGGAGGGTGTGCAGTTTAAGGTGAATGGACAACGAATAAAGATCTATTTCGGTCATGCTGAGTCGGCGAATGAAGTGATCGAGGCATACCATATAGATAAAGTCTGAGTAATCAAGTGTCTTCAGTCGTGACATGACGCTAAATCAGGCACTGATTGGGAGGCAACCCAATACTTATAGTTTTCTTTCTAGTAATGGTAGCATTTTCTACTAATGGGTTTTAAATTTGCAGGTAGCACATCACCAGGAAATTCTGCAGACAATCACTCCGCAACATTCACTGACAGATACATTAAGGGACCGTCACGCTGGCGACGAACCGTTGCATGAATCCGCCGTGCCAGGTACATTTTTATTTATTTTCAAAATTAGGGCACCCATGACGGATCGTCGCATATGCGACGGACTGTCATCGGGGACTCGTTGTATCATTAACCAGCAAACCGACCCAACCCGGCTAGAAAATTTTAAAATTTTTCAACCTTTAAAACCCCCCACCCCTTCATTTGAACCATTTCCTTCCCTCTTCCTCCCATTCCCTCCCTTTCCAACTTCCTACCTTTCTCACCATCTTCTCTATCAACTGATCCATATCACTTCCCCAAATCCTCATATCTCATTTCTATTGGTCGGAGTCTGCTGTTGTGGTTCTGCTCTCGATAACCAAGTGCCTCACTTGCTTATTTTTCTCCTCTTCTCAGGTATGTGTCTATGTTCTTTACCCATTTACATTGCATTTTTGTTTTTCAATTACTATTAGCTTATTTCTTTTTGGTGGGTCTTTGTTCTTTGATCAAATTTTGTCTGACCTAGGTTCAGTGTCCTCAAATCGCCTTGTTAAAACTCTAGAAATTGGTGCTTTAGCATTGCTAGTTTGCTAGGTACTTGGGTTAGAAACATGTAGGTTAACATTAAGTATTCCATTTGAGTCACAGGGGATGATTGTGGAATCCTCAGTTCTATCACTGAATGATAGAACGAGACCCCAATGACGGACCGTCGTACCCACGACGGACCGTCATAGGGTCTGTTCCAACACCCCACTATTCGTTTTCTCTAGGTGTCCACCAACGGACACATACGAAGGACCATTGTTCCCACGATGGTCCGTCCTGCACAACCATTATGGTTGTCAAAGACACTTGTCCTAAGGGTCTCCAACTTTTTCTAAGTGTCCTCTGGCGGACATCTAATACGGACCGTCATTATCCCGATGGTCCGTCCTGTACAACAGTCATGGTTGTCAGAGACCCTTGTCCTAATGGTCTCTATTTTTTTCCAAGTGTCCAATGACGGACATCTACGATGGAGCGTCGTACCCTCGACGGTCCGTACTGCACAACCGTCATGATAGTCAGAGACCCTAGTCCTAAAGGTCTCCAACTTTTTCTAAGTGTCCTCTGACGGACATCTACGATGGACCGTCATTACCACGATGGACCGTCCTTTACAACCGTCATGACGGTCAGAGACCCTTATCCTAAGGGCATCCATTTTTTTCTAAGTGTCCACTAACAGACATCTACGACGGAGCGTCGTACCCTCGACGGTCCGTACTGCACAACCGTCATGATGGTCAGAGACCCCTCTTCTAATGGTCTCCATACTTTTTCTAAATGCCCCACGACAGACATCGACGATGGATCGTCATTATCACGACGGTCCATCCTGCTTATCCGTCATAACTGTTAGAGACTTTCCTTCAGGGGTCTCCACATAAACATAGTTGAAGTAAGACATGACGGACCCCAAGATGGTCCGTCATACTCACGATGAGCCGTCACCTGGTCCATCGTGTTTCACTGTTCCTACAGAGATGTCATTACAACTTTGCTCTTATGTTTATTTTGTGTTGTTTTTGGTTGTCTTGTTTGCTCCTTGTAGTACTAATAATGTTTCTTTACAGGTACTATCGCTAATGTTTCAATGTCTGTCGCCTCGTCTGCCTGACTGGTTATAGGCTCTGATGATGAGCATGATCCCGAGTACTTGCCATCAAGCACTGCCACTCTAGCACGAGACGCACGTGAAATCAGAGCTACGCCTAAAAAGGTGGCGTCCGGCGTAGTCACTGCCTCCCAGTCTGATGAGGAGCGCACACTGACCGGCACACCTTCTGGTACATCTACACAAGAAGAAGGAGCGTCTGGTTCTTTAGGAGTTTCGTGGTCGGAGGAAGCCTCCAGGTCCGCAGAAGTCTCTCCACCTGCCACGGCTGTACAGTCTACCTCATCTGATGAGGCTGACAGTCCTGATTCCACTCCAGGCTCACCGACTGGTGTTCTCGCCCCGGTTATCGACCAGCACAACCAGTGGTGTGTCGACGGGCAATACCAAGTGTATTTAAATTCCAAGTTTCTAAACGATAAAGGCGTCATGACACAGACCCTTACACAGGAGAGGCGGGTCCTTACGGGAAGTCTCCCCACCATGCCAGATATCCACAATCTCTTCATCAGACACCGGCTAGAGTGGACTGCTCATTCTTTGGGCCGCTACAGTGAGGAGTTAATCCGAGAGTTTTACCCCTCTTATGTGGCTACTCTCCTATCACAGATCAATAGGCGGGCTGCCCGTGCCAAACAGCCCCCACTTGAGCATGTTAGAGTACGCGGCATACAGGTTGACATCTTCCTGCCAGCCATCCACCGCTATTTATACGGCGAGGATGTTGATGCCACCAGGACCCTTCTTACCGCCGAGTTCGACTACCTGTGGCAAATTGTTAAAGATGGCCAGTTCTTGCATGAGCCATCGCTGAGAGAGACCACCAAGAGGTGGATGTCCCTGCACTTATCTATTGATGGAGAGGGTGCCGACTGGGTCGTGGAGCCGAAAGGAGCCATCAGGAAGGCTAACTTGACCTTCATGGCTAAGTTTTTATGGTTGATTGTCTACCACTGCCTTTCCCCCCACGGCTGCTGATAATATAGTTATATGGGATCGCGCAGTTCTGATGGCAACGATGATAGCCGGGTTTGAGGTTGACTTCGCTTGGCTTCTACAGGCGCTCATGCACGAGAGGGCTTTCAAGGTCACCATTACTTATCCTTTTCTGCGCATGATATTTTCCTTATGCAGGTCTGCAGGTATGCCCATATGGCACATTGATCAGCTAAAGACTCCGCTGGGCACTGTTGATATCGGCCTCATCAGGGATGAGGCCAATGAGTTTGCTCCACGCAGAGGGCCCCGTCCAGAGTTGCCTCCACTTGGTGAAAATCTGGCTGATACTACAGCACATGCTCGAACGGCTATGCAGGATACTTCAGCAACCACTGACACTACCCCGGTCGAGTGTATCCCGGGTAGTAGCATTGCCCGTAGCTCCTTTCACTCAACCCCTTTCACCGCTCTGGTCCCGCTTGCTAGTGTCCAGAAACTAGAGGCTCAGATGGCCACACTTCTGCATCACATCTAGCCTTGGATGCAGAGGTCTATTGCTGAGGCGGAGGAGCACATAGAGCGTAAAATGGCACAGCAAACAGAGTGGAAGATCGCTGAGGTTCATCAGCGCTTAGACGCTTTTGAGTTGCGGGTGCTAGCCCGGCCAGCCCCTACGGTGGACGTGTCGACCCTTCAGGCTGCGGTGGAGAGTCTGCGAGCAGATATTGATATGATCCTAGGGGATAGGGTGCCTGAGTCTGAGGCCCCTTCTGCAGAGCCTGCTGAGGACATAGTGATGGCGGCCTTATTCGCCAATTCTGAGATTCCATCACCTACCCCTCGAGGGCATGCCAAGAGGCGTAGGGGTCGAGAGGAGGATGAGTCTAGAGCAAGGAACAAGGAGCGTCGTGAGATGGAGGCTGCGAGGAGAGCCTCGATTGCTGATGAGGAGGCGCGTCAGATCAGGGCTGTAGAGTTACCTGATGGGGCATCTAGCTCCAAAAATGTGGAGATAGCGGGAGGCACTACTTATAGTGTTGTTGTTGATGAGGACACTACTGAGGGTGTCCAGACTACATATGTAGTGGGTTCCGGGGAAGCGGACCCACCAGCTTGCTTATCGCCGGCGCTTTGCGCCCCAGGTTTGCTTCACCTACCACTCTCGTATTTCAGTTTTTTTTATGCATTAGCGACAATTGCATATCTTTTTGTTGGGGGTGGGGTAAATAGAAAGTGAGTGCTAGAGTGAAGTCTGAGTAGCCCAATTGCCTGTGTTCTTTTTTCGCAAGAGACTGATTATTTTTATTGTTGAACCGGCATGTCTATATCTTGTGTACATCGTATAACTCTGAAGCATGATGGCTAAAACAAAAATGATATCATGATGTTATGAAAATGATGCATGGCTAGGCATAGTAATTGATAAATGTGTGGCTCTAAGCATGACATAGAGATACACCACTGCATGATTCTAAGTCTAAGACTCAAACTACGTGTCTGATAATCTGGTAGAGTAATGAGATGTCACGTGAGTGTGAGGATAATTTGAATAGTCCACTATTTGTACTGAGCTAGAACTTGCCTGGCTGGTTCTGCTAAAAGTAAGTTGTAATAGACAATTATGAAATGATAATAGGCCCTTGTTAAATATAGCCAATTTTTAGCATAAATAAAAAAAACTGAATAAAATTAATCACTCTTTGATCCAAATAATTTGAGCTTAAAATAGACCTTTCTTTTTCACCCCAACTGATCTTTTCTGGGAATAATATGTTGGCCCTGGTCCCTCCTTGGACATGTGCACCTCAGCTTATGGCAAAAGCATAAGTTGAGGGTGGCTAATAAAGTAAACAACCTTTTTATGGCCCTGACCCAACTTTGGGTATTGTGGAACGGAGACCTTCGACGGACCTTTTTGCTTGGAACGATCCGTCATACCTGGTCGTTGAGGGTAATGAAGAAAGCAGCAGAAGAATTTGTGAAGTATGGGATGACGGAGGCCATGACGTCCCGTCGTGATTGGAACGGTTCGTCACGAGGTCCGTCGACCCAGACGCGTTTTGACAGAGTTTCAGTAATTAGAATCCTTCTTTTATTAGGTTTTTGTTTTTTTTATAAATAGTTCGAGAAACCTTGTTTTTGGGGTTAGACTTTTGGAGGGTTAGACTTTTTGATAGTTAGATTTTTGGATAATCTTTAGTTCTTTTATTCAAGTATTGAAGGATTAATTTCTGCAATTGTTACACTTTCTTTGGAATTGATTGTTAGTGCTTTTGTTGATTAATCAAGTAAATTTCTGAATTTTATTCTTTCTCATTAAAGTACGTGCATGAATTCTTATATTAAATATATGAATAGTGTGATTATGACCATGGGTAACTAAACTCCATAACTAGGATTGTGGGAACCATGGGTGAATAATGAGGTAAAATCTAACTAAAATAACAATTCTAGAATAGTGTCTTGCATGTATTCATAATTCTTTCGTTTAGAAGTCTTTTTAACGGATGACCAACGTTACAACTCGCCTTAATGCTACTCTACAGACGAAGGAGGTAGATTATAGGAATAGAATTATCAACATAGATTTAGTGTACACTATCTATTGGCTAGTGTCGATTGGTACGAAGTAATAACTTAGTTAAATATCGAATACAATGCTTAATATGAGGTAAAGGTAAGGGTTAGTATAGCAACACACGTAGCCGGACCAAGGTGCGGAGTGAAATTTTCTAGATGCCAGACCAAGGATTTAGAGATACATAACTTATCACTTTACATGCAAGATACTAGGAAAGAATTTTTATAGTTAGAATTATCAAGTTAGGAACCTGTGGGGAACACTTAAGCCCTAGTTACTTTTATTAATTTATTAAGCTCCAAGATTTGAATATGTTAGTTGTTTACTTTACTTTAGTTAATTATTTTTATTAATTTAGAAATAAAACCCCCCTTTATTGTCTTTTGTTTTCTAGGGAAATAATTGACTAAATAATAGTAATAATAGAATAAAGTTAAGTCTGAACTATTTTCCTCGTGGGAACGATCCCAGCCTCATTAGTTGGGTTCTTTACTTGATACGACCGCTTTACTTTTTATTTGAGAACTAAGTTTAAGCGTATCAAGCCACAAGCGCTACAAGTAATAGGGATTCATTTATCAACTCATTTCGTTTCACGTAGTTCAAGTTACACTCATTGGGGAGGCAGGTGCTCCCAAAAGGCATCCAGGGTTTGCTGCTGTCAGTATCGATGTTTTTCATTTTTTTTGAGTCTTTCAGCAATCGCTTGATCCATCTCTACCAACCAAAATCAAAAACGCATTCCTTCCTCCATTCAGCGTATTGGGCAGTCTTTACCCTTCCTAATCGAAGAGCCACATGAGAATAACAACCAGTTAGCTTATATCGTTCACTGCAAAACTGCTCCGAGTGGTTAGCGAACTATTGAAGTAGATAAGTTACAGTCCTCATTTAAGAGACAACCCAGGTAAAGCAGAAGCAGAATGAGAAGCATCATGAATAGATAGAAAATTTTGCCATTCCTCACAATACATCTTTAAGGAGCTACCGAGGAATAAAGCAATAATCATAAAAGGAAAAAAAGGTCCATGATGACAACTTATTTTATTATAGAAAAACAAAGGAAACCTATCCATAGTATATAAGAACTAGGGCTCCCTCTTCCTTTGCGAAGTTGAACTCGGAAAGATAGGGAACTTCTTTCTATAAGTTGTAGAAATGGGACCGGTTATAAGGTGACAACCCTAATGAATTGACTATGAAGGTGTCTTTTACCTGCATCAGCGCTCAAATTCCTTGATCGTTGTTGCGCAGGCTTCAATGATCAACCCCTGGCACATTTTGGTTTTTATCTTCAGCCATCCTGGTCCTGAGGACCCAACACTATATTATTCTTATATATGTCCTTTCAAATGAAAAGATGCAAAAGGTGTTGATATGTCCTATCCACATATAAATCTTACCCTCTTCCATACATTACCGGTGGATGCAATAACCACTATCACTTTGGCTGCAGGATGGGAGTGAAGGTTGAGGAGGCAGCGAAGAAAAGGTTATTCGCTATGGGCTTACCCATATATCAGGCCTTGGTACGTCCTATACATGATGGATGAAGGTTTTGTCAAGGTTAAGAATGGATGGTCCCTATAATCAGACCCAACCGTTGCAGTACTTGAGAAGAAAGAAAAAATGATTCTCTTTTTATCTATCTTAAGGCTTCAACCAATTCCTTATCTGTTATCCTAACGTCTTGTATGCAGGGTTGTTCCGAAATGCCTTTGCAACTTCCTGGATGTTCATACTTTGTTCTATAGTCTTTCAATTACCATACAGTTTCTATAATATAATAAAGGCTATAGGTCATTGGTTGTGACGTTTACGAAGGGTCAACCCCTCGTATTTTTTTGTTCTTGGCCTCTATTCACACTTGAATATCATATGCTTGTATGGATAGCTACTGAAAGGGTGTATGGCGCGACTTGCGACTATGCCATTCTTGGCGACGGTGATCGCCGACGAGAAGGTGACGACCACTTAGCATAACATATAGTTTCAGTGTACTATAACTATATCTAAAGAAAAGTCTCCCATTTGAAAAATTATTTATTATAAGTCATGTTTTGGAGTTTGCCAAATAATTTAGGAGCGACAAAGTTACTAGGGATTTCTTTCCAGTGTTTGCTAAGATGCTCCGGTCTTTGGTTGACGCTATTTATGTGGAGAAGACCCCGATTTTCCAAAAGATTAGAGATGTCACTGGTACTATGTTTGTGTTTTTGACCTATCGATTTAGGGTTGCTTATTATCGTATCTGTGGTCGCCCTATCGCCCTAACTTTAAGCGATGGAAGCCTCACTATATTTGTATGCTTTCGCCGCCCGTTATCAGTAAAACTGTGGTTAGGATTTCAAGATTTTGGAGTGTTAACGCCGAGTGTCACGCGGGCCTTCATTCTTGAAAGGCCTAAAAGTAGCGCCTTCGCTTTGTTTGTAATGAAAAGGAAAGAGAAGATTTTAGATATTTTTTCCAGGGGAGGACTTTCTTGATCGCCTCATTCGGGTTAAGATGTGGCTAAAATCTCTCCAAGGGTAGCATGTATTACGCTCGAGGTCTCTCGAGCCTCCTGTTTTACAAATGTCTATATTCCATTCTAAGAATAAGGTAAATTTCTTTTCTGGTATGTGGAGTTTTCTTTCGTTGTCACAACAGGCTGAGAGCAGTGCCCGCTCCCTTGTATTTGGGGGAGTTGGACAGCCGTTCCGCTCTTCGGGACTTTCTTTATTCTTTTTTCGTTAAAACAAGTACAACTGAAAAAGACTGCTAGGAATTTAGACTGACGACATACCTGAGCACTTATGCCTGCAGACCCATCGATTCTCTTTTGATGACTACTCTATAAAAGAAAGTCTCACTACTCAATGGCTTTCGATCTTCTTTCCCCCATATAGATATTGAATAGAACGAGTTCGCTTCATGATTTCCTAACATACCAAATAAGGGATTGTTAGAAGAAATCTCCTATAGTGGACATCTATAGCCCTTTATATAGGTTGGATGCTTGTTTAAGGCCATAAAGTGCTCGCTTGAGGCGGCAAACAGAGATAGAATGATTTTAGAAAATGAATTATCGGCACCTTGAACTGTAAAGTGACCCAGTCAGATGTCTCAGAAAGGGTAGTGATCTCCCCCTGAAAAGTATCACGACCATAAAGAGAAGAAAAGGGAGGTTGCATGTTGATAACAAAAAATGGCAATATGTTAATTAAATACACTACAGTAGTGAATGCTTCAACCCATCGATGCTTTGGTACTCCATTATTTATCATCAAAGTCAAAGCCATTTCAACTATACCTATATGTCGGTGTTTTCTTTTGGACACCCCATTATGCAGCGGAGTATGAACACACGACAACTCACGTTTGATTCCTATCTTCAGGAGCATGAAATCAAACACCCTTGACACGTATTCTCCGCCGGAGTTCAGACCTCAACCTCTTGATCTGGAGATTTTACTTATTTTCCAAACTTTCTATATATTAAACTTAGAAAGAGCTGAGGACTTCTCTCTAAGTAAAGAAAGCCAGAGGTATCTACTGTAGTCATTCACTTATAATAGTAAGTAAAGTACCTTGTACCTATGAATGACTGCACTCGAGTACGACCCCCTAATTAAATGAAAGTAGTTGTCTGTGATATATCTTTAAATCAGTCGTAGGTCAAATCACAACTGGACACTAACGAACGAATAAATCCAAAGAAAGGAACAATTGGATTCTTATTTTTAATCCAGGAGCATACAATCGCCAACTGTAAACAATCACATGAATTGTTCAACCCATCTAAATGAAATGCAGGAATATACCCTAGACAATGGAAGAAGTCTTGCACTATGTGTTGTGTATGTCTCAGGCGACGGCGGGTCCCATTCCTTATCCTAATGAAGAAGCTCAAAAAAAGGAATGTAGAGAAGAATATCTGTATAATAAAGCTTTCCCAACCGGACAAAGATCCTTCCCGTGCGCTGGTCGTGGATAAGACACTCAGAAGAAGAAAAGATGACACGAAAATGGTTAGCTACAAGGTGTCTGACAAAAATTTCTTTTTAGGAAGAAAATAGAATCTATCATAAAGAATCCAGGATGAAGACATAGACCCACTGTGTGAAAGAGGTAAGAGAGTTCCATCTGCAATGTTAACAGAATCTTTCATAGGTAAAGGAAGAAGACAAAAAAGCTAAACATCTTTTTTCTTTCGCATGAGAAGGAAAGCACTTTTGGGGGATGATGGTACTCCTTTTGATGGTTTAACGTGACTAGCAGACCACGTCGTGCTTAATACAAATAATAGACATTGACTACGATTTGGATTGTCTCCCCAACTCAATGGAAAGACAACGCCATTCTACACTTCATCAAGACGAAAATCATGCCTTTCCTCCAAAACCATTTACCTTTTACTCAGCCAACCAGCAAAACAACGAATTCAATCGCAGATACCCTTTAGCTATCATATGCTAAAAAGAACAAGTAAATACCCGTCTCGTGCTTGACTCTATCTGTAAGACAGGTGTGTGCAACCACTTTGTGAGGAGACAAGACCAGAGAGAAGAAATTCTTGCAAATAACATTTAAGACTCAAACATATCGTATACAACTCTTATCTATGAAAAGCCTTGGCTCTTCTCCTTATGGACTCTTCGCTCTATTTATCAGTGCTCTAGCTATCCGAAAGCCAGGAACAGCTACTAGCCTGGACTGATTGTAAAGAAAGAATCCAAGAGGACGCTAGAGAAGGAGTTCTATTTTAGAATTTGTTTTCGATTCTTCCGACCTTGAATCTAGGTTTCCCCTAATGCCTCCTTGCCTCTTTCAAAGCTACACTACCTTCCTTCCTTCATAAGCTAATAGTGATTCAATTATTCTACACTAACTTCACTATGCTTCTTATTAGTTATAGTAACTATACCCTCTGGGTTGAATTGCCACAACGGGGGCCTTCCTCAAGGGAGGAGTTCATACCCAGAGAAAGAAAGCAGACTACTCCATCGACTATTTCAACATATTGTTTGCACTAGTCTCATAGCCATCTCTTTTAACATAACATTTCGGTGTCTTCCTTTATGATTCCCTCAAATCAGTACCCTCTCAGTCGTTCCTTTATTCAATATCTGTCATGCTAAGAATATGGTGTTTAGGAAGAACACGGTTTTGTTTCGATCAGGTGTCGAACTCATTTATCTTCGCCAAGATGCTTCTCAGTGATCTTTTCTCATCCTAAAGTAGATCTCCTGTCCTCTACTGACCCACCCCAATCAGCTTTACTATAGAATTCAACTCTCATATGGACATGATTAGTATGGATCATACCTTTGCCAATATAACTTTTGAGGACCTCAAGATCATGCATACTACATGTAGGTTTTCTTCACAAGGAGCATGTATATACTGGCTTACAAACCCCACAACATAGGTAATGTCAGGTCTAGTGATAGTAAGATATCTATGTTTTCCCACAAGCCTCTTGATGCCTACATCATCCAAGGGTTCTTTTCTCTTTTCTTCAAGATTAACTTCTTCTATTAGGCTAATTGCGACCTTGCAACCTAACATCCCTGTTTTCTTCAAATCAAGGAAATTATTTGAGAGATGACTCTACTTCTTATAACTCGAAAACCTCTGTGTCCAAGAAGTACCTTAGCATGCCAAGTTTATGTTGAAGGTGCGACTCAGATAAGCCTTCAATCTTAAAATCTCATCAACATCATCACAAGTGACTACAAAATTCTAACCATTTACTATGATCCGGCTCACTTTCGTACCCTTATTACGAAATGTGTGTGATCAGAAGAACACCTTTTTTTTGTAGATAAACTAATCTATGGCCTTACTGAACTTCTCAAACCACGCCCTCAGGGATTGCTTAAATCCATACAGGGCTTTCTTCAATCTGCATACTTTTTGTGACTCCCCTTTCCTTCCATATTTGTGTGCTAACTCTATATACACCTCCTCGTACGAGTCCCCATGCAAGAAGGCATTTTTCACATCTAACTGATACAATGGCAAATGGTATGTTGCTGATTTTAAGTCAAAGTAAAAGGTTTGACATTTTCTCTTTGATTTAAATCTCAACAATGGACGCTCTTGGTCGAAAGTTCCACCAGGGTGAATACTGGATAGAACCTTAATTGCCCACTTGCGGACAGGAAACAGTAATCTTTGCTTAATATAGTTGCAAATTGCAAAGATGCGTATCTTACCACCTCCCTCAATCACCTGAGCTAACCGACCATTTGCTAATGGAACCCTTGTGTAAGCCCCTAGTAACATACTAAAATAGGGACCCACACCAGATTCCAAATAATTGAACATTTTGTTAGCAAACCAGGTATTGTTATGGTCAAAAGGGTAATATACCATTTTAGACCATAAAATACAAGGTGAAAAGAACCCATCTGCAATTGAATGAATTTTTGGAATATTCCAGATAAAAGCTACAATTTCATGTTTCAGGTTTAGAAAAATAGTATGATCCTTAGCATATTTTCCGGCCTCCTTATGGACTGTATCGTCCACTTTTATGTCAAAACTACAGACAAAATTATCTAAGAAGGGGGTACTTTTCCAAGTTGGTTCCCAAGACATTCCTAATTCAAAGGGAATGTTTTGGAGGTGTGGTAGATAGATTGGTTGGAGGTCTCTAAAAGAGGTTTCAATCTCATCTAGGACTTCCAATACTCCCCCAATATCAGGGTGAGGAGAAACCATAGAAGAAAAGGTTGCCTTATCAACTTAACTAAACCAAACCAAGATAGGTAAAGTTTAACCAATTTACCACCTCGATCAGACTTCGCTCTTACGTGTTTTTGTAATACAACGGGTATGATCTTTGGAATACCACACCTGGTGAGGGATACTGGAACAGAAAGTAAATCACCTTTATGGTAGTTACCAGCATAGTACCGTTGTAAGGATACTGCACATTGCTTTAAATATAAGGCAGTGTACAAGAATCCAGATCTCTGTTTTAAGTATCTGACTTGCTTAACAAAGGAACATACCGCAAGGGCAACTCTTTGGACATGGACGCAGTAGCGACTAGAGGAACTCAAAAGAGAAGTCCCTTTAATCGTCGAGAACGTGCAAACATGCCCCGCCAGGAAAACTTAGGAGATATTTCGATCGCACAAATTTTTTCATAAAGTCATAATAATATGTTTTGTGTGTTTCGATGATCCCACTAAGGCTTTCTACTCTCCCTGTCGGACCAAACGAATTGGTCTCGGGGGGAGGGGGGCGCCTGGGTTCCAACCAAGGGTTCTATTCCATTAAAGATTATCTTTTACATTAGCCGAAGCTTCTGGGAAGGATAACCAGTATCGGGATAGAACTAGAGATTATAACAAGATATTAGTTCTTAACCAATAGTGAAGTAGCCTTTAACAGCGACAACACAATTGACCTTCGAACACAGCCCTTGTTAGTGCTCCGTTCGATATCCTTAGAATTAACCAAACAACAAAATTACCCTTATTATTCAAATGAAAAAAATATGTGTGCTCGAAAAAACCTAATCAGAAAGTTGGAAGACTTTCCAACCGGTACTGATAATCCCAGATGATGCCAAAAAAAGGATTTCACTTTCAAATAAAATAGAACAACCTTTAGCCGGCTTCACATCTTCCCATCCTCAACTTAGTTGTCTCAATTACATCGATCCTGAACTACGTCCAGCCAAGTATTCTTTCCCTTACCCTTTCGGTCGAGCACAACCTCCCGAGCGCTATGTTCATGCAATTTCATACCATTTCGTCCCTTTCACTCTTCAACCTGATCTCTACATTCATAGCTTGAAAAGGCAAAAGAGGGTCATTTCTCTTAATGACTATTCTTAAGCTTCCTTTCTTTTGAAGTAGGATCTGTTTCCTTGTAATGGCTATTCCTTTCTTGCTTTCCTTCTATCTTTCTTTCTATTTCAAAGTGGTTCAGATCACTGCTTACTTACTTGACTTGCCCCCCTCTTTTTAAGCAAGGGGGAAAGTCGCGCAACCAAGTGAAATGGAATCTATTAGAATAAAAAATAGTGCAGCTCAATCAGTATAAGAATAAAGCCAGGAGGTTGGCAGGAAAGGTGACTTTCTTTTCCTTTTCGACTTCTTCCTTTAGAACTTACTGTAAAGTGGAAGGATAGGCCTTTGGCACCAGAAAGGTGAGGATTGAAATTAGGAGAGTGAACAGAGGAAGGAACTCTCTTTTTAAGTCCTACGTACTTCTCTTCTCTCAATCGCTCTTTGGTATTCGGAAGTGGAAAGCGAACTGCTAGCTGTGGCAGAAAAGAGAGTTTCTGTCTTTATTCATCCAAGTAAGAAAAAGATGGGAAGCTCGCAGACCAGAAAGAATGGAATTATTAAAACTCTCGTCCGCCCCTCTCCTTACCCTTTATAGGTGAAATCTCTTACTTATGAGATCAGGAGATTACTTAGTATTGATATCGAGTTGGCAGAAAGTATTGAAAGTACGCTGCCCGCCCTATCATGCCATGTCTCAACCAACTTTTTTCTTTTCTCCAAATATCTCTTTTGGATTTTAAAACTTTGATTCGTGACAGCTACTCATACGTGCCAAAGAGGCTTCCTTTTCGCCTTGACCCAGCTAAAGGTAAAGATAGGTATTAGGCGGCGAAGAAGAGATGGAGGAGATTCCTCCCCCATTGATGGTTCACGAATATGAGTCCCATGTTTAGGAGAAGAACTGAGATAGGCTGCTTGAGCTCTGTTTCTATCCGAGAAAGGAGTGTACCGGATCCGCCTCCTGGCATTATTGGGTTCTCTTGCAAACAACACTTCTCCTCTCGCCCACTGAAAGGAAAGGGTAATGTTTATAAACCTCTTACCACATTCACTACAGGGCGCATACCCTCACAATCAGTAAGTTCTCCCATGTCTGTTAGACTTTCTTTCAAAAACCTTGACTAATAGAATATTGAAATTAGAATAGGCTGAGAAAAGGTCTAAGAGAGAAGCTTAGGATAATACTTAAGTAAGGGGCGTAGCAACTCTTCTTTCAAGCTCAAAATAGGCCGTCTATATATATCCTTACTGATCCCTCCCGGGAATCACATCACTTTTGACATAGCACCCCAAGAGAACCTTTTAAAGAACTATTAGTACCCTTAAGAGATTACTTTCTTAGTAGTTGCTAAAGGCTCTTTTTTTCTATATCAGGAATATAGGTCAAAAGTGATCTTCAACTTGACTTTATCTTCAACAATAAGTTCTAATTATTTAGATAAATAAAAGAAAATGAAAAGAAAGAAATAAAGCAATAGAGCCATCATAGTCATTTTTAACTCCTCCGCAAGGAAGGAACGAGTCGCTTCCCCCTTTCCTTCACCACCAGCAGGAGCACAGTATTCGCCGGTCTCAAGGTTATCAACAAGATAAGCTGAATAACTCAGCTACGAGCTCTTTCCTTACTCAGACCCCAAGTAGGCAGGGTGACAAGACATTGATGCAGGGTTCGACATGGTCTTTGAGTACAAGCATGGGAGGACCAATTTGCCGACACACTAAGTCGAAGGGCCGAGTTGGCATCCAAAAAGTTTGAATTAGAATAGATAGCATCCATGAAGGTCCTTCCCCGAATGCATAAGATAGAAAAAGGACCCCGTAGCCCAAACCCAGCTGAAAAATGTGAGCAACTTCAGTTAGAAGTTCTGATCGAGTGGAATGGTTATTGGTACTCTCTTTCATATCCTCCTCCTGTTGGTGACTGACCACTTCCTTTCTATTTAGAAAGTGGAACAGAACTAGCAGTAGATAGGCATTCAGTTAGCTTGAAAACGGAGTCGTAGTTAGAAATCGCTTCCTCAAAAATTATCTTCAGAATGTCTTATCACTCTCTTCAACGCTTTAAAACGATCTAGAAGGCTTCTCTTAAAGCAGAAAAATAGGAGTTATAGTAGTTTCAGCTATTCAATTCGAATGAGTGCCCTCACTCCCTTTCCTTACTATGATATGCCCCAAAAAATGAAAAACAAACTGCAACATACGAAAGAGCGATGACACTAATTATAAGTGACCTCCTACATAACATTACAAGCCTTACGTGGACGATTTGGTAGTCTTTTCAAAAGAAAGAACCGACCACATTGATAATTTATGCAAGGTCTTCGAAAGGTAAGAAAACATCAATTTAAGATTAACCCAAAAAAATGTGCATCCGGGATCGGACAGAGGCCTTAAATCAGTAGGGAAATAGCATAGCTATTATTCACCTGATACCTATTCCATTACTTAAGCCTACTCTTTCTTCAAGATACGAAACGAGCAGCCGAAAATGATTGTCCCTATTTTATTTTAGATGGAGTCATCTACATTGCTAAGAATCTTACCTTTACTTAGAGAGGGGTAGCGGTACCACGCTCTTCCGTGCTTGTAGGTTGAATTACTTATACATCCCGACTAAGGTCTCAGAAACGTGCACTTCCCTTATACATCCAACCGCTTCACTAATTTGAATAGGTTATACAGAAGGGTAGGTTGGTTATATGCTCTTATGCGCCTTCCTTCTTTGAACCTTTTGGTATGTATTGCCCCCTAACTATAGATCAGATCCACCAGACAAGAAAATCAATTCTATACTGCTGCTGAGTCGCCGTACTTATCCACCAAGGGATTCGTGGAATTTCTATGGATTGCGTTGGGGCAAATCTACCAAAGCTAGGCAGATAGATAGACTCCTTTCCCGCTGCTAAGGGAGATAAAGAAAGAAAATCAAATGATTATTTTTTAACCAGCGCCCTCTTTTGGGTATGCAAGTACTAAGAGCCCTCTCACTACCAACCAGCGTAAATCATCTGGTTGGGTCCTGCCGGTATCAACAACGAGGAAGAAACAACCAGAAACAGCAACTAACTATGGCTCTTGGCCCAGACAACGTCCTAGGCGTAGGGGATATCGGAGCAACAGGGAACGTATAGACGATGTTTTTCTTCCTGGGTTGCAGTAAGTAGATCGAGAGGTCATTCAGCCCCTTGTCCCCGAATATGGGGAATATGTTCTCATAAAATCTTGCTCATATCTGACCTAGCTGGCGAGAGATCCCAATTCGCGACAGAGATCAAGAAAGCAAGCGAGCGTACTTTCCTTTGCTTCTTCTCCACCAAGTATTGAAGGTTAAGGATAACTGTAGGTCGGTGGCCACCTAAGAAAACTCCAATTTGATCCGCCCCCCCAGCTGTGATGCATCTACCTCATCCCGATCACAAGGAGAGGTTCACGATGATGGGGGTACTTTTTTTTCCATCAAGGAAAAAATGAAATGCATAGGGAACCATCCTTTTGTTGCGGCATGCTCCTCAGATTTACAGATTCGCGGGTGCCTCAGATCTAATTAGTTGATTGATAATGACAAAGGCTTGCAAAACTAAGTAGGGCCTTTTCCTTTTTGTTTGAATAACGCGTTCTCATTATCTTTAATAAGTAAAGTAGGCAAACTTATAGGTCCTTAGTAGCGTTGACAAAGAAGAAGGAGTCAGTTAAAAGAAAGCGAATATTTCCATTTTTCTTATAGTTTCTATTATACAATAATAGAAAATAGAAAGAAATTTCTTATTCTTATAAATAGGCCTGCTTGACAAGCAACCCTTCCTCTTGATCTGAGGTGCAAAGAGAAAGGTTTCTTTTTTATTACTTCCACTTATCGATCCCATCTCAGAAAAGTGACTGACCAGGGCAGGGCCCTATTGATAAATGAAAGAAACGGTTTGTGAGCCCTAGCCCTGTAATCCCACACCTGTGTAGAGTAGATCATTCAACACCAGCGGCACAAACCCATTTTGAACCTATTGGTCCTTGTATCACAGGCGACCGAATGGCCGCCCCCTAATTACTAGACCGACCTGCTATAATATATCCATAAACATCTACCGAAGATATGGCAAACAAATAAAGTAGTCCTACGCTCGGATTTGACAATACCATACCATAACCAAAAGGTACAATGGCCCGAGCGACCAGACTTAACATAAATGTAGCCACTGGAGTCATTCTAAAAAGGGAGAAATTAGCACTACTTGGTGAAACAGGTTCTTTTAGAATCAATTTCAAACCATCTTCTAGAGGTTGTAACAATCCAAACGATCCCACTACATCAGGACCCTTTCGACGTTGCACAAATGCCATTACTTTACGTTCAGCTAGCACCAAAAAGGCTAATCCTAGTTAAAGTGGTAGAATTATTCCAAGTATTTCAGCTGGAACAACTATATACAGTTTTTTCTATTAATTCATGATCTGGCCTGGTGAACCGAATCATGATATTGAAGGATGGGACCTTTTCTCGAGAAAAAAAAATTCTTGTAACTACGAAAACTACAACACAAGCACTCTTTTTCCATTCATTCTATCTAAGAAAAAGAATTTAGCGTAGACCATGATCCCCCATCTTTTCATTTCTTTATATATATGAAACCAAATGGGCAAGTATTTATTATTTATTGGGGCCCTAAACTCAATGCGAGTGGGGATTCGCTCCTCTTTGGGCAACTCATCCATGTCTGCAAGATACCTGACATCGTCTACGAATTTCTCGAGCGTGATCTCGCCCAGCGCTCCTGCCTGACGGACAACAACTTCTTTTTCCCTCCCATAGATTTCTTGCAAGAGTCTGCCACACTGGGCAGCCTTCTCGTTAGTCTCCCGATGCAATTGGGCTATTTTTGCAGGAGAAAGTCCTATTGGAATCTCGTTGAGCTCTGGAAGCGCAGGTGCAGCATCCGCGCAAAAGGCTATTGAAGGGAGGGCGAATGCTGGAAAAGGTAAAGCAAACCAGAAAGTATTTTTATTCAAAATCATACTTGTGTTTTTAGAAAAAGAAAATCATAAGGAAACATTATGATTATGAAAAGAAAAATCTTACTAAAGAGAGAAGTCTATTAGACAATAAAGTACATATACACTATACACTATATACGATATTCTTAAAAAAAACCTCTGGATTAAATAAAAGAAAGATATATACTAAAAACAAAATATGATGATATTCAACACTTTATGGGTGTTGACCCAAGTAGGCCTAGGCCAAGACAAGACACCTTCCCACCTTCCTTCACTCTACAATATCCCGACGACCCCTCTCTTCACAAGTAGGCTTGGCGTAGTCAATTTGAAAGGCTGGAAAGATGCAAGAAGACTGAGGAGGCACTAGAGTGAAGTTATTTCGAGGCTGGGATAACGAACGGGAATCTAAATAGAAAAGAAGGCTAAGGTGGAGATAGTATTGGCTAAGCAATTAATCTACCTTCTTTGTGAGGTATTATTATTCTAATTTACATTATTCTTCTAGGTAATAATTGCCTTATTTCTGTCTTATTTCTTTCTTGTAGTACTGTCGGTCTAAGGAGAGGAATGGAAGTAGTCGTCTGCTTCTTTTCTTTGGATCCGCTTATGTCTATACTTCGCTTGATTCTCATGCCAGTGGACTTCATGCTCCTTTTTTGGACTTATTAGATTGATTTCATAATGAGAATTTTAAATTGAATATATAGTGAGAAAAGTGCCTTTCTTGATTTAAGTAGTAAGCTCGGATAAATGATTGAGAAAGAAATCTTTAAAGCGCGGCTTTAGCTGAATCTATTATAGGGTAGGCTCCTTGGAGAGATTTCCTTAAGGCGATGAAGGACCACATATTTCGAATCTCGGCTCCCCTCAAGAAAAAAGCGTGATACTTAGCTGAAAGGGTGAATATGGCCGAGCGCCTTCAAAGGTTGCTCCAGTCGCCTGAAGCCTTGTTGATTGATTGTGGGGGATTTAGGTGTGTCAGGCCAACCATCTTCTAGTTCCTGGATAATCGTTCCTTGATAATGCTTACCCCAGGGGCTAACCCTATCTTCGCACATACATCCTTGGTTGTTTGGGAGTTGAATCAGAAGCATCGAATGAAAGGTTCTTTCCAAGACCATCTGCTATTGAAGCAGCTGCTGTTGCCGGGCTAGATTCTATCTTTTCCTTGTAGTCCACGGGATTTTACTCTGGGGAAGCTCATTCCTTGGATGATCATACCTTATACAAACGATAGCTCTGTAATAAGGACCAAAGCGCATTGAAAGAACGTACCAATTCTTACCAGTCAAAACAACAAAAACGGGTTAGCCTTCGTTTGCCCAATTGGCAAAGTCATAAGTTGTGGTGAATCTGTGACGCTACTATAAAGTGATTTCCATAGTTCAATTGAGAAAAGAGATAAGAGCAGGCCGATTTCCTTTACTTTATTATTAAACTTAAACAAAGAATCCTTTGACTTTTAATGCCGAAACCTTGAAAGAAAGGAAGGGCCTCTTTCCATCCATAGAATCTCTTCTTTATGCTAGCACTTTCAGCTATATTTCTTAACCTGCTTCTATCAAAGCAGCTTGTAAACTCCGACCATCGTCTCAGTGAAGTATCCCATAGGAATGGGATACACAACGATTAAGAGTTCTTTCTTAAAAAAAGGACGTACTAACTGAGAGTGGAATCTATCCTGACTATCAAGTAGCGCCTGATTGAGGGATGAACCCCAAATCTGTACTTTTTGGTACTATGCCTACTCCTATTTTCTCTTTCAAGTGGGTTGAACTCTTTCTAAGGCTAAGGTCCAAGTGTGTGCCACGAGTGCTCTGTCTTCAAAAAGGCAGGATGGTGTTATAGACTATTTTTGGAATAGAATAAGCTTTGTGTCCTAACCAAATGTCATGGGGCGATAAGAGGTGCTTTATCTAAACTAGGCAGGAGAACTTGGTTAACTTTCCTACTTTATAGCATCTCTGAATGGTAGGTACCCACAACCTCCATAACGAAGGAATGAATCTATTATGTGGGAAAGAGACCTCGTACGGCCTCTCTCATCCCTTGCTTATGTTGAATCAAGATTTTATTGGTCTTCTTTGACCCGCGGGTGCAAATCGGTAGATGTGAAACTAGCTCTGGCTTGATGACTGATTTACTTTTCGCCTTTTCCTGGGGCATAGAAGGAGTTGATCCTGGTCTAGATAAATGATTTAAGATTTCATACCGTCTCACTTCGTTTGAGCTGAATTACATCCACCGTCTCACTTCATTCGAGCTTCCTTTTCAGCCCTCTCACGGCCGAAGGCTCCACAACACGTTGGAGAGCTTTTAGATCCTGCCCTACCTTAAAACGCCCATTCCCCTAGATGTCCAAAGTGATTATCATTCTCACGGCAACCTTCTTAAGCCGAAATAAAGTCGGGCAAGAATCTCATTATAGTACGAAGGAGAAGCAGAATTGTATCTGGGAGTGGTTCTTCGGATCAATCACAGATTCTCGGCTCCATCTTTTGGCTACCACTCCAGTTGACCTCTCTTGTTACCATACCACCGTGAGAAGGTACAAAGCAAAACCAACCCAGCAAACAACTATTACTATGCCTCTATTAGTAAAGCATATACTTCTTGCAAGGCTTGCTGAGCTGCTTCATGTGACATACATCGCAAAAGTAGTCCGTAGAATGTTCACCGAACGAGGGCATCATAATAGTATATAATTTTTGAACCCTGATGGGTTTCACAATCGATCATTTGATAGCCCTTTTCCTGAATATACACATAATAGCTTCGATAAAACCTAGATGTAAAGGGTTCTTGAGCGCTTCTACTTCTAAGCAATTATAAGAGCGCGGAATCAGACCTCCCTCAAATAGATAGATCTGGGATTGATTGTGGAACCGAGCATAGAGAATCGAGAGCAGGCGAAGACATGCATCTTCCATTTTAAGGGTATGCAGCTTCCATTTTAGCGGTACACAGTTCACATGCTGAGCAAAGAGGTATATATCACACTCATTCACAAGCGCAAGGTGCGGCATCCGCCTGAATGGGGAGACAATTTCCCTAAAACAAAGATACGTGTCAGGAAACAATGTGAAGTCACCCCTATTTCTCTGTCCCGGGAGCTATTGACTAATGACCTAAAAAAATGTGTGACATTTGGGAAGCATGAGCAACCCTTAGCGCACATAGCAATGACAGGTGATTGACCGATTGGGTCGAGTGATCTCAGGGGTTTAGGGGTGCTTCTCCTGCTGCGACTATCCCCCTTTTCTATTTGAAAGGTAAAGGCCCACAAGAGAGAGGCTAGTGCTTTCATGAATGACTGTGGTAAACCCATCAATCTTTTCGTTAAATATCGGGGACAGGGAACCAGCCCAGCTAACTCGATTTCCCGAAGAAAAGAGGGGGCACTCTTCCAGTATTGAGATCCTAGCCCTACCTCTCTTTTTTCAAAAGTATATAGAAATGGTAGGCACTAGGAGTGAGTGAACTACCTGGGGAGAAAGGGGCAACCTCTCTATAGAAGGAAAGGGAAAGGGTCATCCGCCCATAATGATTGTATAGTCTCTCGGGGTTGGAGGTCTAATAGTAGTCACATGAAGTCCTCCCCCTCTTACTCAGAATAGCTAGTGAGAGGAATACTACTGATTATCTATGAAAGAAGGCTTTTAAGAATGAAAAAAATATTATCTTCAGGATAGAGAGCCCCCCGCATGACTTTTCAGATACGAGTGAGTGAGCACTTTTTCTGCTATGAATGAATGACCTCTCTATTATTTTCAAGCTTGCTCTTCAAACCGGCCTATAACTCTCCTCTATGAAAAGGTTTTTCCGTAATCACTCTCAATAAGACATCCATTCCCCTTTCAATTGAAAAGAGAACTATACTTTTCTCTTCATGATTGAGATCCGCCATTCAATCGCAGTGCGATGCTCTCAAAAAGCTCAATCCTCTAAGGCCAAAACAAATAGATCAAGAATTCAACCTGGGATCCGCCCGTTCCGATTCTTTCCTACCAAATATTTGCACCCCCGGATATGTATGTTGGGAGAACCGCATGATCCTTTCGTGTGGAAAGGAAGGTGCGGAGCGAAGGGGAACACGAATACTAAAAAACGGTTCATGGGGACCCCAAAAAAAAGGAATAGAGAGCGTGGAACGGGCTTTCTAAGCATAAAAAAGTCCCTACCTATACATTCCATGGCAACAGACAGAAGGCACTTTTCTCGTTGTTCTTAACCCCAGGCACATTCCGTTCCCAATAATCTCCATGAAAAGACTACCATGATTCCCGAACAAACTGAGGGAAAGTCTAGGCATGAAAAATTTTATCTATGATTTGCTTATTTCCAAGTACGTATCATCCGCTGCGTTATCTGCTGTCTCTGCGGCCGCCAAAAGCCTACCCTCTCTCGGATATTCAGTGGGTTGACCGGGAAAGAGATCCGGATGAACCTTCCCACAAGCAGAATAGAAGTTGACCACAAGGCCATCCCTGTAGGAGGATGCTACCCATAAGGACATCTCGGGCATGGGAAAGAAAGGCGGTAGACCACCGACTTAACTAAAGAGCCTGAACGGCATTGAGGATGAGTCCACCGGTTGACAAATGGCTTCTATCTACAGGTGCTTTCATTATGGATCGGTCGACTTGTCACGATTGATTGATCACACCAATTAGGTTAGGCAGGATTGGGGAGGTGATCAAAGTTGCTATCGATACGATACGGGGCTAATTTGATGATCGTAACGAACTTGACTCTGCCCCAAAAAGGGCGGGAAGACCTTTGACTTGGGCTGGGGAGCAATCGGGGTTGCTTTTATGGTTCTCAGTCCTCTTTCCCCGAGATGCCCTTTAAAAAGATTTTTTCCTACATCAGAACAAGATCCACTATACTAGATTTAGCCAATCGGGTGTGGATGGTGATTCCCCAATAGATTCTATAGATTCGGATTTGGATGCCCTTGCACATAAACATATGGATAGGGATGCCGATTTAGATGGTCTAGAAAGGCTCATTTGAGTGATTCATAACCCTCATCGGGATAAACAAGCAAGGGTTTCATCCTCTACTTATGGGAATGCTACTTCGAGAAATGCTGCTTCACGATAAACTAGATATGTTGCGAGAGAAAATGGATATTTTCCTATGGCTTGGACCCTTTCACTCAAGAACTCAAAGGGGGAAACAATTCTTCAACATAGTCACAAGAAGGTGGTCTACGCCCATTAGGTCCCTAGAAAGAGGAGCAACTAAGAAGAGAGGGGTATAAAACAAGGAAAGAAATGTCTTCGATCTGGTTCTTGTTCCCTGTAGGTTTATAGCACGCTAGGCTAGCTAAAAAAAGGTATTCTATCTTTCTCTTTTTGTTGTTCGACTCGATATAATTGTTTAGAATTCTCTCTTAGCTTCTTTTTTCCATAGATATGAAGATTATAAAACGTCGATCAGGGAGCAGGGTTGTTCTATGATATAGAAGTAGTTAAGGGCTTGATTAAGTAGTAGATATGGGATTGAGGGGCGCAGGAGTAGGGTTGTACTCTAGAGGTAATGCTATACTCCATTCTTCCTCCCGGTTTTCTTTCTATTCTCACTCTCATCCAACTGATGAATGCAATTAGAGTAGAATCGATTTCCCTTTCTAGGTTTAGGAATCCATAATTCTTCAAGAAGACGAGATTACCCCGGATCAAAATAAAGCTTCTTATCGAGAGACATATTACATCAAAAATGACTCATGAGGATAGCTGGAAGCAAGGAACATTCTTTTGTGGCTTACCTGTTCTATAAAAGAACGGTTCAACTGGTTAGGCGGTCTGGTGCATTATTCACTACGCTTTACTTAAAGTAGTGTGCGTCATCTGGGGTGATAAAAAAGAACCATACCCTGTTGACAGTGTCCCTGTCCCTTAATCATCAGGCTACCCTGGGATTCTTCCCTCCAGATATTAATGAGGTGAGCCGAAAGGATAGAGCCCAACTTATTATATACGGATAGGGATATTATTTGTCATTCTAATCTTTATATAGTTCCAACAGGCCTATTTTTTTACTCTCCTATAGAGTATAGTATATTCTTTCCATCTTCCTACAAGGATAGATATTCTAACACCAAACTACCTAGCTTATCCAATTGGAAGCTCCGTATCGTGAACTACATCGAAAAGGGCATCTGATCTCTATTTTATGGGATCTTTCCCTCATATCTGAACTATATGAGTTATCCCACCCAATCAGACAAAGAGTTGGATCATCTGATCTTGAAATAGGTCATCCCGGCTATCCCGATCTTTTATCTGTTTATTTCATCAGGTATCTGAATCATACGATTCTGAGGATTCTGCTTTTCACATTCATTCTACATGACCAAAATGAGTCCTTTCCTTGCTAGTTGGAATAAAAACGTTAATAGCAGCCTTCATTGAACCCCTTCTTCCTATCCTTGCTACCTATGAAACCTGTCTCTCTTTCGTTCACTAAAGAAGACACAACTGATAGATGGATGAATATACATTTGATGGCCAGATCTATGAACCAAAATCTCGAGTTGGAGGCATCGCTCGGAAAAAATCCAATTGATTCAGTTTTCTTGAAATCAACGAGTGGATTTGAAATCATAGATCTATTTTGTGATCCACGCGACTCAGACAAGAAGCCTATATCTTACCCACCCAGTGCTGTTCTGATTGAATTTCAAAGATCTCTGATATACCGTGGTTTTACGGTATTTTTAATGCTTTTTCCTTAAGTTTAGTGTGTGTCCAAAGATGAACGGGGAAGTTTTTGAGCAAGAAATGCAAAAAAGTACCACCTACGGAGCTTGTGACGGTCCGTCGTGCCTGTGACGGAGCGTAGATGGCATCGTAGTGAAGCTTCTAAAGGAAGATGGGGAGGTCTGATCGAGTGTGGGGTTACGAAGTGCGTGATGGACCGTCGTATCCATGACGGTCCGTTCTGCTGGTTCGTCGTGATGATCAGAGAAATAGTCCCAGTACCCAAATTCCAAGAGTTCAAGTGTTTTGGAACGAAGACCCTCGACGGACCGTTGTGCCTGTGACAATCCGTCATACCTACCGTCTAGGGTAATGTAGAGAGCAACAGAAGAATTCGCAGAGTATGGGACGACGGAGTCCATGACGGCCCGTCGTGACCACGACGACCAATTGCGAGGTCCGTCAACCTAGCCGCATTTTGACAGATTCCCAGCAAATAGAGTCCTTCTTTGATTAGGTTTTTGTTTTTTTAATAAATAGTTCGAAAAACCTCATTTTTGAGGCTAGACTCTCATATAGTTAGACTCTTGGTTGTTAGACTCTTGGTTATTAGACACTCTTATGTTATATTCTTTGTGAGGAGATTATTTTGATTATTACACTTTGGATTGTTACACTTTTCTCTGGAGTTGATTGTTGGTGATTTTGTCGATTAATCAAGTAAATTCTGGATTTTATTCTTTCTCATTGAAATAAGTGCATGAATTCTTATATTATATATATATATATATGAATATTGTGATTATGACTATGGGTAACTAAACTCCATAACTAGGGTTGTGGGAACCATAGGCAAATAATGAGGTAAAACCTAACTAAAATAACAATTCTAGAATAGTGTCTTGCATGTATTGATAATTCTTTCGCTTAGAAGTCTTTTTAACGGATGGCCGACGTTAGAACTCGCCTTAATGCTACTTGTTGGACCAAGGAGGTAGATAATTGGAAAAGAATTATCAACATAGATTTAGTGTATACTATCTAACAGGCTAGTATTGATTGGTATGAGGTAATAACTTAGTCAAATATCGAATACAATGCTTAATATGAGGTAAAGGTAAGGGTTAGTATAGCAACACACGTAGCCGGACCAAGGTGCAGAGTGAAATTTTCTAGATGCCGGACCAAGGATTTAGAAATACATAACTTATCACTTTGCATGCAAGATATTAGGAAAGAATTGTTATAGTTAGAATTATCAAATTAGGAACTTGTGGGGAACACGTAAACCATAGTTCCTTGTATTAATTGATTAAACTCCAACATTTGAATCTATTAGTTGTCTACTTTGATTTAGCTAATTATTTTCATTCATTTAGAAATAAAAAACCCCCTTTTATTGTCTTTGTTTTCCAAAGAAATAATTGACTAAATAGTAGTAATAATAGATTGAAGTTAAGTCTGAACTATTTTCCTCGTGGGAACGATCCTAACCTCATTAGTTGGGTTCTTTACTTGATACGACCGCTTTACTTCTTATTTGAGAAGTAAGTTTGAGCGTATCAAATTTTGGCGCTGTTGCCGGGGAAAGTAGCTTTTAGATTAACTTAAACATATTACTATAGTTTAGTCAATATTTTCTTGATTTTGCTTTGTTTATTGTTTTTTATTCTTGCATAACTATCTTCCTTGCATGCCAAATACACGGAGAGGAAGAGAACCCTTGTTTCCCTACGATCATGAATTAGAGCGTACACTATGCAACATGAATCAAAACTTGGGTATTAATGATGATGATCCAAACCAGAACATCCCAACTCCGGTTGATGTTCATGGTCAGTTGTTACCCGATGCTCCGGGTGAAAACCAACAGAGGGGACAAAATCCCGCTCCACGGCCCCAAGAATACTATAGAGGCTATGACAATATAGCAGACTCCGATGGGCCAGTTGTATTTCCCCCTCTACCACCAGGACACACCTTTGTGATAACTAGTAAACTGATACAAATGCTCACTACCAGAGTTTGTTTTCAGGACTACCTTCTGAGGATCCACATGCCCATATAGCTAAGGTAAGGGCAGTGTGTAAAAGCTATGTAGGGAGGCCTGACTTGGACTTAGATGTAATAGCGCTAAGAGTGTTTCCTCTCTCACTGACGGGAGAGACTGCTATTTGGTTCACTGAGCTCCCTTATTAACTCAATTTTCACTTGGAACCAACTAAGGGACGTTTTCTTTGCACGCTACTACCCGGTCTCCAAGAAACTAAACCACAGACAGAGTGAACACCTTTGTGGCACTACCGGGAGAGTCAGTTAGGAGTTCTTGGGATAGATTCACCTCATTTTTTTGAAGTGTCCCCAATCACCGTATAGATGATGAGTCACTGAAGGAATACTTCTATCGGGGACAGGATCATGATAATAAAACGGAGTTTGATACGATAGCAGGTGGTTCTTATGAGGAGTGTCCTTATGCTGAGATTGCCAAAAAGTTATAGAAAATCTCCCGGAACAATAAAGGTTGGAGTACTAGAAAGTCAGATACTAGGAGAAATACCTTGCACTACAATCCACTCACAACCCAGCCACAAATGAGATTCGTGAAGAGATGGCTCAGACAGAACTGAGCTTGGGTTGGTATTAAAACATATCACTGGTTGTGCAGAAAAGATAAATGCAGTTAACTACTTGTCTAAACCACCACCACCAAATGATGAGTGTTATTATGAGGAAAATTCCTATGCGGTAAATGAACAGACGGGGGGTTTTCGACCGAGTGCCCAAGGGTCAAATCAGGAGAATTGACGCCAAGGTCAAGGAAACCAAGGTTGGATCTATGGTAACTATAACCGTGTGGGTCATTATGTCCGAGATGGAAACTACAACCGCAACAACAACTTCAACAGGGGTAACTATGGTTACAGAAATGATAGAAATGGGCCATATGTCCCTCCTCAAAATCATGAAGGTACTCCTATGGATGGTGGAGATAGTATGGCGCGAGTTGAGGATATGTTGCACAAAATGATGAGGAGATTTGATGCTAATGATAAGCACATTAAAGAGTTAAGGAGTGATTTAGCGGATATTGGGCAGAAAGTCAATACACATGCAATATCAATTAAGCATATTGAGTTTCAAATGGCCCAATTATCTGCGACTGTGAACTCACGGCAATCGGGAACTCTTCCTAGCAACACTGTCCAAAATCTGAAAAATGACGGACACTGTATGGCAATCACTACTCGGGATGGTAAGTAGACCATTGACCCACCTGTGCCGTCTAAGGATAAAAAGGTGATAAAGATAATGATAAGGTGATAGAGGGTAGTGATGAAGTAGAAGATAACACTGGAAAAGATGCTGAAGTGCCTACAAAGGTAATTCCCATGCCTACACCACCACCCCCCTTTCCTCAAAGATTAGTGAAAAATACCGAAGATGGTAAATATCGGCGTTTTATAACAATGTTGAAGCAACTTTCTATCAATGTCCCTTTGGTAGAAGCTCTAGAATAAATGCCCGGTTATTCCAAGTTTATGAAAGATCTGGTTACAAAGAAAAGATCGGTCACTTGCGAGGATGATGATAGAATGCAGCATTGTAGTGCTATTGCTACAAGATCTCTCATACAAAAGAAAGAAGATCCGGGTGCATTCACTATTCCTTGTACAATCGGGTCATTACATTTTGCGTAAGCATTATGTGATCTGGGGGCAAGAATAAATCTCATGCCCTATCGATTTACAAAAAATTGGGTTTGGGTGACCCAAAGCCTACTGCAATGCGGCTACTGATGGCCGATCGAACAGTGAAAAGGCCTATAGGGATACTCCACGATGTGCTAGTAAAAGTGGAGTCATATTTTCAGCAGATTTTGTTATCCTTGATTGCGAAGTCGATTTTGAAGTAGCTATTATTCTTGGGAGGCCATTCCTTGCTACGGGTAGAGCCTTAGTTGATAAGGAAAAAGGGCAAATGAAATTTCGGTTGAAAAATGAAGAAGTGACCTTCAACATTTGTAGGTCCATGAGGCAGAGTGGTGAGCTCCAATTGGTATCTTCTATATCCTACAAAGAAAAGATGAAGAAGGATTATGACCTAAAAAGTGAAAAACGAGAGTTTATGGTTGGGGATTTGGTGCTTTTAGACAATTCTAGGTTGCGTTGGATTCCGGGCAAGCTCAAGTCCAAATGGACTGGACCTTACTTGATTACCCAATTATTCCCTCATGGAGTAGTTGAGTTAGAAACTAAGGAGGGAGTGTGGTTTAAGGTGAATGGAGAACGAATAAAACTCTATTTTGGGCTTACTGAATCCGCAAATGAAGTGATTGAGGCATACCATCATGTCGAAGGCTGAGTAATCAAGTGTCCTCAGTCGTGCCGCGATGTTAAATCAGGCGCTCGTTGGGAGGCAACCCAATACTTATAGTTTTTCATTCTAGTAATGGTAGCATTTTCTACTAATGGGTTTTAAATTTACAGGCACATCACCAGGAAATTCTGCAGAAAATCACTCTGTAGTAGTCACTGACGGACCCATCGATGGCCCGTCTTGAACGCGACGGACCGTCGCATGAATCCGTCATTCCAGGTACGTCTTTCTGTTATTTTCAGAACTAGGGCACACGCGACGGAACCAATGACGGACCGTTGCAATTGCGACGGACCGTCGTCGAGGACTTGTCGCATCATTAATAAGCGTAACCTACCCTACCCGTCTGGAAAATTTTTAAACCTATAAAAACTCCCACCCCTTCATTTAAACGGTTTCTTTCCCTCTTTCTCCCATTCCCTCCCTTTTAAGCTTCCCACTTCCTACCTCTCTTTCAACCGATCATTTCCCCCCATTCCCCAATTTCTAAAATCCACTCTTTACTAGTCAGAATCTGCTGTAGTGGTTCTCTTCTTGATGACCAAGTACCTTCCTCGCTTGTTCTTCTCAAATTCTCAGGTATGTGTCTCTGATTTCTACCCATTTACATTGCATTTTTGTTTATCAATTAGTATTAGCCTATTTCTTATTGATGGGTTCATTCTTTAATACAAATTATGTCTGACCTAGGTTTAGAATCCTTAAAATTGCCTTGTTACAACTCTAGAAATAAGTGCTTTAGCATTGCTAGTTTACTAGGTATTTGGGTTAGACACATGTAGGTTAAACACTAAATATTCCATTTTGGTCATAGGGGATGATTGTGGCATCCCCAATTCTATCACTGAATGACAGAACGAGACCCCGATGATGGACCATCGTACTCACGATGGACCGTCATAGGGTCTGTCCCAACACCCTCATCACCTCGCTGTTAAATTTCCTCCAAGTGTCTACCAACGGACACCTGCGACGGACCGTCGTTACCACGACAGTCCGTCCTGCATAACCGTTCTGGTTGTCACAGACCCATATCCTGAGGGTCTCTCATTTTTTCTAAAGTGTCCTCTTACGGACATCTACGACGGACCGTCTCTCCCACGATGGTCTATCCTGCACAATCGTTCTGGTTGTCAGAGACCCTTTTTTAAGGGTCTCCTACTTTTTTTCTGAGTGTCCTCTGACAGACATCTACGACGGACGGTCATACCCTCGACGGTCCGTCCTGCACAACCGTCATGGTTGTCAGAGACCCATCTTCTAAGGGTCCCCATACTTGTTCTAAGTGTCCCACAACGGACAGCGACGACGGACCGTCATCATCACGATTGTCCGTCCTGCACAAACCGTCATGACGGTCAGAGACCCTTCTCCTAAGGGTCCCCATACTTGTTCTAAGTGTCCCACGACGGACATTGACGACAGACCGTCGTGATGATGACGGTCCGTCCTGCTCATCCTTCATAACTGTCAGAGACTTTCCTTCAGGGGTCTCCACATAAACATAGTTTAAGTAAGACAAGACGGACCCCATGACGGTCCGTCATACTCACGATGAGCCGTCACCTGGTCCGCCGTGTTTCACTGTTACTATAGAAATATCATTACATCTTGACTCTTTTATTTATTTTGTGTCGTTTTGCTTGTCTTGATTGCTCCTTCTAGTACTAATATTGATTCCTTACAAGTACTATCCCTAATGGCACCAAAACAAGATCGAGTCTACGCACGTGGGCGATCAAAGTATGTCACCCCCTCTGCCTGCCTGGTCAATGGCTCTGATGATGAGCGCGACCCAGAGTACGTGCCCCCAGGCATTGCCTCTCCATCCCGAGCTGCCCGTGCTGCCAGAGCTACGCCCAAAATGGTGGCGTCCGGCGTAGTTACTGCCTCCCAGTCTGATGAGAAGCGCACACTGACCGGCACACCTTCTGGGTCAGCTACTCATGAAGAAGGAGCGTTTGGCTCCTTAGGAGTTTCGTGGTCGGAGGAAGCCTTCGGGTCTGCTGAAGTCCCTGCACCCGCCACAGCTGAACAGTCTTCCTCATCTGATGAGGCTGACAGTTCTGAATCCACACCCAGCTCACCGACTCGTGCTCTCACCTCGGTTGCCGACCAGCCCAACTGGTGGTGTGTCGAAGGGCAGTATCAAGTTTATTCAGACGCAAAGTTTCTGAATGATAAAGGAGTCATGACACGGACCTTTACATTGGAGAAGCGAGTCCTTACGGGAAGTCTCCCTACTATGCAAGAGATCCACAATCTCTTCACCAGACACCGACTGGAGTGGACAGCGCAGTCTTTGGGCCGTTATAGTGAAGAGTTGGTCCGAGAGTTCTACGCCTCCTATGTGGCAACTCTCATATCAAAGATTGACAGGTGGGCTTCCCCCGCCAAACAGGCCCCTCTTGCGCATGTTCGAGTACGTGGCATTCAGGTTGATATCTCCCTGCCTGCCATTTGCCGGTATCTATACGGCAAGTATGTTGATGTCAACCGGACCCCTCTCACCGCCGAGTTTGACTACCGGTGGCAAATTGTCAAAGATGGCCAATTCTTGCGTGAGCCATTGCTGAGAGAGACCACCAAGAGGTGGATGTCCCTACACTTGTCTGTTGATGGAGAGGGTGCCGACTGGGTAACCGAGCCATCAAGAAGGCTAACCTGACCTTCACGGCGAAGTTCTTATGGTTGATTGTCTGCCACTGCCTTTCACCCACAGCCGCTGATAATATAGTCACATGGGATCGTGCAGTTCTGATGGCGGCGATGATAGCCGGGTTTGAGGTGGAGTTTACTTGGCTTCTACAGGCGGTCATGCCCGAGAGGTCTTTTAAGGTCACAAATACTTACCCTTTTCCGTGCATGATATTTTCTTTATGCAGGTGTGCCCATCTGGAACATTGATCAGCTCAAGACTCCGCTGGTCACTGTTGATATCGGCCTCATCAAGGATGAGACCAATGAGTTGGCTCCACGCAGAGGGCCCCGTCCAGAGTTGCCTCCACTTGGTGACAATCTGGCTGATACTGTAGCACAGGCTCGCACGTCTACGCAGTCTGCTTCTGTAACCACTGACACTACCCTGGTCGAGTTTATCCCGGGTAGTAACACTACCCCGAGCTCCTCTCGCTCAGCCCCTTTCCCCGCTCTAGTTCCGCTTGCTAGGGTCCAGAAACTAGAGGCACAGATGGCTACACTTCTGCATCACATCCAGCCTTGGATGCAGAGGTCTATTGCTGAGGCAGAAGAGCGCTTGGAGCGGAGAATGGTCAAGCATAGAGCGGAAGATCGTTGAGGTTCATCAGCGCTTAGACGCCTTTGAGTTGCGGGTGCAAGCCCGGCCATCCCCTCAGGCGGATGTCTCGACCCTTCAGGCTGCGGTCAAGAGTCTTCGAGCAGACAGTGATATAATCCTAGTGGCTAGGGTGCCTGAGTCTGAGGCCCCTTATGCAGAGCCTGCTGAGGACACAGTGATGGCGGCCTTATTCGCCACTTCTGAGATTCCACCACCTCCCCTTCGAGAGCATGCCAAGAGGCATAAGGGTCGAGAGGAGGATGAGGCTAGAGCACGCAAGAAGGAGCGTCGTGAGATGGAGGCTACGAGGAGAGACTCGCTTGCTGCTGAGGAGGCGCGTCAGATGAGGGTTGTAGAGTCAGCTGCTGAGGCATCTAGTTCCAGAAATGTGGAGATAGCGGGAGGCACTGCTGATAGTGTTGTTGCTGATGAGGACACTACTGAGGGTGTCCATATTATAGAGGTAGTGGGTTCCAAGGGACCGTATCCACCAGCTTGCTGATCGTCGGCGCTTTGCGCCCCAGGTTTGCTTCACCTACCACTCTCGTATTTTAATTTTTTTATGCATTGGGGACAATTGCATGTCTTTTTGTTTGGGTTGGGGTAAATGGAAAGTGAGTGCTAGGGTGAAGTCTGAGTAGCCCAATTCACTATCCTCTTTTGGGGTTACTGAACCGGCATGTCTATATATTGTGTACATAGTTTAACTCTGAATCATGATGGCTAAAATGATATCCTGATGAAATGAAAATGATGCATGACTAGGCATAGTAATTGATAAATGTGTGGCTCTAAGCATGACATAGAGATACACCACTGCATGACCTTAAGTCAAATTCGAACTAGGTGTCTGATAATCTGGTAGAGTAATGAGATGTCAAGTGAGTGTGAGGAAGATTTGAATAGTCCACTATTGGTACTGAGCTAGAACTTGCCTGGTTAGTCCTGCTAAAAGTAAGTTGTAATAGACAATTAGGAAAAGATCATAGACCCTTGTTTAATATAGCCATTTTTAGCGTAAATAAAAAAAACAAATGAAATTAATCCTTCTTTGATCCAAATGATTTGAGCTTAAACTAGACCTTTCTTTTTCACCCCAACTGATCTTTTCTGGGAATAATGTGTTGGCCCTGGTCCCTCCTTGGACATGTGCACCTCAGCTGATGCCAAAAGCATATGTTGAGGGTGGATAATGCAGTAAACAACCTTTTTATGGCCCTGACCCAACTTTGGGTATTGTGTACTTCGACTCATGGCAAAGCCATGAGTTGAGGGTGGTTATTATGAGGAATGCTCTGGAAAGTGCGGTTGAAAGAACAAAGAGAGAGAAAGAACAAAAGTAAAGTGACTCAAGAATCAGTTGAAATAAAAGTGAAATAAAAAAGTACAATAAATACAAGCAAGAAAAGAAGAGAGTCACTTACACAAATGAAGAAAGAAGGGAAAATACCAAGGTGAAAGAATATGTGAAACTGGACGAAATAAAATGATAAAAAGTGGTATGTTTAGTCGATATGTCAAGGAGGGCAAAAGTCACTAAAGTATACCCAACTATACCCTACCTGAACCTGAGGTTATTTTACAAGCTAAGAAAGTCCGTGATCCTAAAAGTTGTATAGCGAACTTAAAACGGTGAAAATAAGGGCAAGCTTATGACAATATGTATGAATGAGTTGTGAATTTGTTCTGAGAGTGAGTGTTGAAAAGTAATCCTTATACTCAAACTAAAATCATTGTGTGAAAAATGAGGATATTGTTTTGAAGTGATGACATTAGTTGCAATACCGGACATATTAGCACCTCCGTGAGAAATTGAAGAGGATAGGTGTTAGTGCATGGTGAGTGTATGTCATGTTCTGATTCCACATAATTCAAGCATAATAGTGATAACATGCATAAATATGATGAGACTGATTGTGAATGATAGCCAAATGATTGCGAAAGATACAACATGGATACTATTGTACAATGATTTTTTAGTGTCATAGTGCGTCACTTGAGGATAAACAACGAAGTTAAGTTGAGGGTGTTGATATACCGTGGTTTCACGATATTTTTAATGCTTTTTCCTTAAGTTTAGTGTGTGTCCAAAAGCCTTTTTGTATTGATTTTTATGTAAGTTTCTCTTTATTTGCAGGAAATCTGTCTAAAGATGAACGCGGATGTTTTTGAGCAAGAAATGCAGAAAAGTACCACCTATGGAGCTTGTGACGGTCCGTCGTGCCCGTGACGGTCCGTAGATGGCATCTTAGTGAAGCTGCTGAAGGAAGATGGGGAAGTCTGACCGAGTGTGGGGTTACGAAGTGCCTGACGGACCGTCGTATCCATGATGGTCCGTCCTGCTGGTTCATCATGATGATCAGAGAAGTAGTCCCAGTACCCAAATTCCAAGAGTTCAAGTGTTATGGAACGAAGACACTCGACGGACCATTGTGCCTATGACGATCCGTCATACCTGCCGTCGAGGGTAATGAAGAGAGCAGCAGAAGAATTTGCAAAGTATGGGACGACAGAGTCCATGACGGCCCGTCGTGACCACGACGACCAGTCGCGAGGTCCGTCAACCCAGCCACGTTTTGATAGATTTCCAGCAAATAGAGTCCTTCTTTGATTAGGTTTTTGTTTTTTTTTATAAATAGTTCAAAAAACCTCATTTTTGAGGTTAGACTCTCATACAGTTAGACTTTTGGTTGTTAGACTCTTGGTTATTAGACACTCTTATGTTATATTCTTTGTGAGGACATTATTTTGACTATTACACTTTGGATTGTTACACTTTTCTCTGGAGTTGATTGTTGGTGATTTTGTCGATTAATCAAGTAAATTTCTGGATTTTATTCTTTATCATTGAAGTAAGTGCATGAATTCTTATATCATATATATATGAATATTGTGATTATGACTATGGGTAACTAAACTCATAACTAGGGTTGTGGGAACCATGGGTGAATAATAAGATAAAATCTAACTAAAATAACAATTCTAGAATAGTGTCTTGCATGTATTGATAATTATTTCGCTTAGAAGTCTTTTTAACGGATGGCCAACGTTAGAACTCGCCTTAATGTTACTTGCCGGACCAAGGAGGTACATAATAGGAAAAGAATTATCAACATAGATTTAGTGTATACTATCTAATAGGCTAGTATTGATTGCTACGAGGTAATAACTTAGTCAAATATCGAATACTATGCTTAATATGAGGTAAAGGTAAGGGTTAGTATAGCAACACACGTAGCCAGACCAAAGGTGTGGAGTGACACTTTCTAGATGCCGGACCAAAGGTTCTTTACTTGATACGATCGCTTTACTTCTTATTTGAGAAGTAAGTTTGAGTGTATCAATCTCCCTCACTATCAAAGAGCATTTTGTAAAGTGTTCTCCTTCCCCTGTCACCTGAGATAAAGTCAACTGGAAACCGTGATCGGAGTCGTGGTTTGAAGATAATGATTTGAAGATTCATTTGACAGAGAAGGTTGTCTGTGTTGCCGATACCGAGGTTGAATGGATCATTCCACCTGGTAACAGCAAAAGTGGAGTTTGGCAAAGGTCAAGGGGAAAGCAAGGAGGAACTCCACTTTGGAAAGGAAAAGGGCAGTTCCAAATGAATGACCCTTGGGCAAGCTTCCCGGTGTCCAAGTGTCAAGTCCCGAGGGCTTCTGTCTGCCGAAAGCTTCCTTTTATATTTTTACTCTTTCCTTGCAATGAAACGAAAGGTGTGAGACAGGGCTCGGTCTTAAGGTTGAATTTAAAGTCACTATTCAGTCTGACTACATGAGTGAAGGGCGAAAGTCAAGATTACGTGCAACCAGGTGTAACTGTCGAAGGTCACCGAGTTGTCGTAAAGGGATATAAGTTGTTTTGCGCATCCAACAACTGAAAAAGTTTGTGGAGAAGGGTTGAGTTGCGTAATAGCATATTCATAGGTCAATAAATTGTTGGATTTGAAATCGAACTCTCTACCTTGGGCGGGTAGGAATTGAGACTTTCAATGGTCTGCTATTCTCTCCTCTTGATCGAAGATGACCCCAGAAGTTGGGTATTCCTTTTTAAGAGGACACTAACCCTCTCGATCTTGATAGCCGGGGGATCAGTCTTTCAAGATTCAATCTTTCCCCTTCCGGTCACAGGGAATCGCTCTTATAGTAGGAGATTTACTATGTCCCCAACTTCACTTTATTAACAAAGTAGGTTGTCTACTATAATTAGATGTTGATCGTAAAAACAGAAGCTTGTAATATAGCTAGACCAAATACAATAAATGGAGTCCGGTAATAATATTATAAAACTGAACTCCTATGGAAGAAAGTAGAACCGGTGGGTACGTCTGTTCGAGTTCATTCATGTCCAATAAACTTCAAACAAAAGGAGATTCGGGTATCTGAGTTGAGCGGACAAGCGACGAGAGGATGGGGGGAAGAGTAAAGACAAGACGAAAGCAAGAGTTCCGGCATCTTAGTTTACTAGTTTCATTTCCGTATTATAGTAACCCCTTTCTCACTGCACCCTTTCTCGGTAAAGCAGAGTGAGCAGCTTCTTTCTTTACTACTACTGCCATACCACAAAGAAGTCCAATAGATGCACTTACTTCTTCCTTCAACCTTGAAAAGAGCATATGCATCTCCGGATTCTCTCCATCTCAGAAGTGGATTCCCCTGAAAAGGTACTTGAGTATGACTACAGCTATGAAAAGCTTATCGAAAGAGGAGGAAAGAGCGCAAACTCGACTCCAAAATTTTTAGCTGCCTCCCTCTCTCCACACTATAACTGAAAAAAGGAGCACGGTGAAAACCCAACCTTCTTTTTTTATTCGTTTGACGACGAAAGACCTTAAGTACTGAATTAATGAAATTACACCTATATCGTAAAAAATAGCTGCTCTAGCTTTAGCGTGTACCCTTTTTCCTATGAGAAAAGTTACTCTTTCCGATTCTTGTCTGGACCTTCTTGGGTCTGGATCACAGTATACCGACGACTTTGTCCTTGAATTCATTTTATTTCATATCGACAGATCCGTGGAAGATACCAAGGAAGAGTAAGCTAGATTTAGGGCCGGCAGGAGGGTCTAGAATAGATTCCTCAGCGGGTCCTGACTTTTCGAAAACAAAGGCGAAAACTTACTCTTTCAAGTTAAAGTGAAAGTCGGGTAGACTAAGATGGAGTTTATTTTACAGTTGTTCCATGGATATGGGTATAGAGTCAATTCTATTCACTCTATATAAAGTGGAGTGAACTTCATATATAATATACATAAAATTCAGTATGGTACCCCGTTATACGCACAGATTGAGTGAGTTTCCACCGATCTAGATGTGCCAAAGATTGAGGACATGAGGGCACGGTGCTATCCTTGTTCTTTGTTTGTTGCACATGGACTAATGAACACTTGCCCCCTTTTTCTCACTCTTTTGGTGGTTTGTCAATTTGAATCTATTTTCTTTATGCTACCGAAATACGCAAAGGGGAACTGACTCGTTCCTTCCTTGCGGAGGACGAATCAAGGCCTGAAGTTGGTTCGTCGAGCAAGAGGAGAGAAGGATCAAAAAGGATTTCACACCCTATGCTAGTTATTTTTCTCTCTCCCCTAGATATGCCTCTAATAAGTCCTCCACCTATTCTCATGTGATGACATCTATGATTGTGAAATTAAGGAATGAACAGTTGCAACAATTATGTTCAATTTCTTTTGACAGTTTTAGATTGTGGTGCTTTGTAATCAAGGGAGAAAAGGAAGTTCATTGAAAGACCAAGGACAAGCCAATTTGACCGTTCGATAGCTACCGTTGGAGAGCGTTTAATCGGTTTTACACCTATACTCCATTCCTAGCTGAAAGAACCTATTCGATAACAGGGTCCAATATCCAATTTGAGGAGAGAGTGGTATTGTACTGGCTTGAAAGCGGTTTTCCTCACTCCCTGGCTCACTACAGGCATGACTACAGAAGAGATGGAATTCCTACCAGACTAGAGAGAGGCGATTCTCTAATAAAGGAAAGAAAGGAATGACTATTTATATCAAGAGACAGGCTTGCTAAACTTCAGCCATAGTGACTAGCGACAAGAGGAGTTACTTAAGGACACACGAAGAAAGTGACCGAACGGAGTCAATTCATATTAAAATAGGAGGAGAGAATTCAATGTTAATCGCCATATCCTTAGCATACGTGACGGATCATATTTTCTTTCCTTAGACCACTGTCGAGGCTATGCATTTTCATAGGGCAGATGATCCTTACCCGTGAAGGTAGTTTACTTTCTTACTTGTTAAAGTAAGGCAGAAAGAGTACCTGTTGTTAACAAAACGGAGTCTCAAAATTTCATTTATCGCAGTGGTCTCAAAAACCCAATTATTTTATTTAAGAAAAAGAGGTCTATAAAAGTCACTTAAGAAATATGGTGCCTTTGCAAGGATGTCTTGAATCAGCCAATGCCAAGGCAACAAGGCTAGCATCAAACCTACCTGCCGAGAACCATCCAACATTCCTACCAAGGTTCCCATCCCCGATGACAGGAGAAGGACGTAACCGATGTTAAGGTTAGAAGGAAACTGCTCTCGTAGTCGTAGACGCTCTTGGGACTCATTCCTTAAGGAAATGGAATTCTTCCAAAATTCCCATGGAAGGTGTAGTTGTTTAGGCTTGCCCCTGCTGCTGCTAGAGAATAGGTCATCATTTTATTTGTGGTTGATGCGGTTAAATCAACTAGTAGAAGGAAGGTGGCACAGTTAATCAACTGAATCCACACTTAAAAAGAACAACTTTGAAGCAACGTTTAGAATGGTCAGCACCTTTTGAGAAGAATTGCTCTTTGGAGAGCTAAATATAAGGGCAATGAAAGTTGTAAGCTGTAGAAAGGAGATTTTTCATGTTCATAGACACTTTGAAAATCATTATGGAAATTCACTCTTTTATTCTGAGTGCGAATAATGGTGATTTGCGGCTACTATGGGTCTTCAAAAGGAACCGGGAACAAAAGACATCCTAAGAAGTTTGCCTATGGACTCTACCTCAACGACCTTCTTATGTACTTTCACGGGAAAGCAAGATATCGACCTTATCTCCGTTAGTTTTTCAAGATCAGTGAACCCAGATGTCAACATCACTATGGGGCCTACTCTAGTCTTTATCTGCAGAGAGATGGTCGTTTACATGCTTACTTACTAAAGTACGGGAATGAAATAGCTTACAAGAAAAAGTAAGAGAGTTGACTTGCTTACTTTAACAAGTAAGGGAAATGAGGTTGCTTACTAAAGTAAGGGATTGTTGACCCTTTCAATCTTGTTTGTACCCACGGGGCACATTGAACACCAACTCAACTAAAAAGAGAAAAAAGGGTACTCACTCGTCTGTAAGGGAAAGGCTAGGCTTTTCTTACGCTAATTCTTCTCTTATTATATTTACTAGATTGACTATTGCACTGAGCCCTATTCTATCTCGGTTAACCTGATTACGGCTTTTCTGACTAGGTGCCCTACCTAAGCCTTACTTCCCGTCCGACTAGCATGGTATCATATCACTCTTGAAAGAACACGAGATCTCGGTCAATCAAAGCAATTTCTTGGGGAAAGGGGCAGAACCATCCCCACCTTATCAAGACAATTTGGTACCTGTTTTCAAACCCATCTTTCATTGAAAAATCAAACCATTCATCTAGGGACGGATAGTAGTCTGTAACCGACTTTGGCTTGGGTCGTGTTCTTTAAAACTCGATTAATTAACTGGGCCAAATTCCCCTGCAACATATCCTTTCTCCAAACAAGATTCCAATTCTGATTTTGATTCCTCTTCTTCCCCCATCCACCAGAACTGGGTTTCTTTGGCAATAACCAAGCGCTAACGTCTGAAAAGGATAAAGAACAGACTCGCTCAACCACTGGAAGAAGAAAACAGAGGGAGAACAGCATTGATTGAGAGGAAGGACAACCCTTTCTTGATTAGCTAGGAATAGACATCGAGATTCACCTACGAAATAAAGATTCTTAAGCGCTAAAGTAACTCCCTGGGTATAGAAGAGAGGTTTGTTTGCTCACTTAAAGTACAAGACGCGTCCAAACCAAATTGTGAAAGACCCATTTTCCCATATGTTACTCGAGAATGGGAAAACTTATGTGAAACTTTCCCTCCACACACCTTAAATAACCATATACCAAGATCTCGTATTCAATCAATAAAGAACGAGGACTAGCTCACCAGTAAAGGAGAGGTACGGACTAACTTGACTTGTAGAAGGTGAGAATAGTCAATTAATCAGAAGAGGAATGTTGATCGCCTTAGTTTATGGTTCCATTCAACAGTTCAGTAATAAGGTCTCCCGAATCCGATTTATTTGAGGAACAAAGTAGCTAGACTAAACGAGAGAGGAACAACAGGCTAATTTCACACTTACCTATGAGCTATGAGAATAGAGGTTTTTGGAACAGGTAGTGGGTACCGGCTCGCCGAAGGCTCATTCTTTCCTCGGGGATGACTTCTTGCTGACCTATGCTCAAAACTCTCAACCGAATGTTATCGACACAATAGTACCATCCTTTTGCTTTCCTTTGTATGAAATGAGGGCCCCTTATCACTTAATGGCAGACTCCTAACCCGCGGAACCTGCTTGCTGGTTGGTTAGCTGCATTTGTTCTTTGAACATGGATGGCTCTACCGATTCTAAGTCGTTCTTGTGTTCTAAAAGACTTGCCTCATAGGAGAAAAAAATGACCTGCGGGAACTCACTCTCCTGCGCTAGTTAATCAGATGCCATCCGAGTCGCCACCGATCATGAATCATGATAGGGAGATTGGTCATCTTCTAGCTTACTCTGCTAGAACTACTATAACTTCCACGACTGCTACTAAGCTAATAAGATCGAGGGGCCGTAGGCGGTGATTCAAAAATGTTCATTTTATTTGATAAGTAATCAAGGAGCTAATAGAATATAGCACTCAAATGAGGCTTAGTGAAAAAATTAAACTGATTCAAGTTAGCCCAACCAAAGGAATAATCCAGCTACAAATGAAAGAGTAAAGTGCATTATCTTCATTCCACTTCCAATTAACTGTGTAACGCACAGTGACATTTGCCAATCCTATTCCTGTTAGGAATCAATTTGATAAAAAATATACAGCCACGAGCTCTCTCTCTTTCTTATCCCATCTCTTAACGAAAAGCGCCTCGAGGATATCAATCATAATTCTAATTAATATAGTAGACAAAATCAACTATTAGCCCTGTCTATTGTTGTTCTTCCATTCCCCACGACAAGACAAGTCCGTGCTCTTTTTTAGTAGTCTTTGTAAATATCCTTTAGGATTTTTACCCTATCTACACTTTCCTAACCCTCGGAGAATACTATCCTTAGTCTAATGAAACACATTAGGAAAATGGTAAATTTAGATCCCTTGTTCCCTTAGGATTAGGAAACTTATATCCATGACGGAACTTTCCTCTTCCACCTCTTGTCCCTCATCATGAAGGATAAACATCTGAACTTCTCGACCAGGCTCCAACAAACCTTTACCGCGACCATGATGAACACTTGGGAGCAAGAGAACATTATTAGAATACATATAGGCATAAGACATTACGCTAGCCATTAACGTTTTCCCTTCAATGACCGATGAACAGACGAACCAAGCGAGCTCAATGCAAAGAACTCGAGTGAGGGGATCTGGTTACTTTGTATAATATGTCTTACAAGTAGGCAATGCTAATGGAAGACGGAAGTCACACCAGGCGATGACTATTGACATAGCCTATAGATTTGGTAATTCATATTGTGAAAGTACTTAACTTCAGATTCAATAAAGATATGGAATAAAACACGAAAGGGCAATGCAGAATAGCTAGTCTAAAGGTATAGAAAGATTTTGAATTTATCAATTAATATCCTACAACTTGCATTCGTCTTGCACAATCACCCCAGGAAAGTAATTATCATTAAGAGGGAGAACTTTGATATCTAACTACATAGCTATGGGTCACGAAGGGTATAAGAATAAGAACAAGTGACGGAGAAGTCGTTTACTGATTAGCTGCTTGAACACGGAAAGATGTCGGTATATCTACTCTTAGGTGAGTATCCGCTCTTGCTAGTGTTGTTGGAATAAGCGTTGCTATTGAAGACGGTCTTAGAGAATGAGATACTAAAGCAACTTCCAAATAACAGTATTATTGATGCTACAACACTGCTCTTGCCGCGAAAAAAGCGTCTTAGCTTGCTTTTCTTTCAGAACAAATAGCTTCTTTTCAGGACAAATGAAAGAAAAGGTTGTAGATAGTATTTACTTGGCTTACTTTACTGGGGATTGTATAATTGTCACTCGCTTTGCCTCACTGTGCTTTGAATAGCCCTACTTTTGAACCTCTCCTGGGGCAATGATAAATCACCTAAGAACGCTAATGTTCCATCTAATTCGAGAACAAGCCCTTCTCAATGTCTTGCCTTTCGCATGTGTTTTCTTTGAAATTGGAATTCCAACCAAATTCCCTTCCCAAGCGGGAACAAGTTTGTGCGACCGATTAAAGAAGGACAACTCGCAATGGTACTATGGCTAGTTGGAAAGCCTTTCAAGCCAATCTCTTGATTCACATGAATGTGAAACCGTTGCAACCGATCCTACATACCAATTATCCGCCGCTTAAAGTAATGGCCAAGGTTTCTATGGATTCAACCCTGTGGAAAAATAGTGTTATGGGCAATTCAGTGCGTAGTGTCACCCCTAGGACACTAGCGAGTCCATCCCTAAAAATTAAGTCCATGAAGCCAGAGTGCTGTCGCACTAAACGACTAGCATTCCTATGATACTCCAAGACAAATCTGTATTGTCCTTGAACCTAGACCATGGAAGGTTGGTTATAGTCCCCTTCTATTAGCGGGTCGTTCCCAAGCAAGCAAAGAAGAAGGTAGTCTAGGACTACCCTAAGCCTAGAAGAGAAGTAGGCAAGCCTCCTTTCTCCTTTCTAAAGACAATCAATTATCGGATTTCACCAAGCCAACTACCACTACCTAGGGATTTCTAGATCAGCTCTAAGTATAGCATTAAGATTCCAAACTCCATGAAAGCAGGAGATTGATTAACTATAGTCAAATCTGGTGACGGTGATCAAAGAGCATTGGCTACGATACTACAACCTCTGCTCCTGACCCCCATATCAAAACTTTACGATTAACTCCGGTGCTTCTTACTGGTGGTGGTTGGGAGTATCTCAACTATGAATAAGAAGTCGAAGAATCCCTCAATCCGCCTCTTACTTACCTACCTTCCTATACTAGCTAGTCAGGGCGAAGCGTTCTTAGCATTAGTAGTTTTGGCACGATAGACTCATGAGATGTGACCTCATGATAGGTGGGAATTGCTCGTGATCGTGCATTCAATCAATTTCCATTGGAAATGATGGTCAAGGTTTGCTGTAAATAAATAGATGAGTTCGATTCAAGTATCCGAACATGAATACGGTTCAGATACCCCAAATAAGATTTACTTAGGGTCTTTATTTTCTTTTTCTATCGCGGAGGGCAGGTCTCATGACAACGCCTTTCTCTGCAGTTAGGAATATAATCGTCCAAGTAATTGCGTCTATCATTAAAGGCAGCCAAGAGTCACTCAGGGCTATTGTACTTGTACTACTCATCTATTATAGTCCATTAGAGTGGTTGAAATCCCTGAATCCTGACTCTGTATGGAGCAGTAGGCTTGAGTTATAATCCGTATCCCGTACTACTTGTCTGGCGTAGGAAAGAGTGTGATCTCAGTTTCCTAGCAAGTCAAAGAGAGACCACGAGGGTCTTCCTTATGGTTCGCTATAGTCCATTAATAATTAATAGGTCTAATAATCATTCTTGAAGGTAAGTAAAAGCAAGCAAGTGAGCCTCTGGCTTCGTCCGTTCGTCTCACCACAACACAAGATGTGGTATAATCTGTCTATACCTCACTCTGTTCAGTAAGATAAAGATATCGTTTGATATGTGAGGCCTCGCTTCACTAACAAAAGTCGCTTTCTCGTGAACTCCGTTAACTAGGAACCCCTCTCCAAGTAGTCAGTCTATTCTCTTGTGGAGAAAGCCTTACTCTCGTTTCGTTCTAGCGTAGCCTGCAGGAGTAAAGGGGTTGTAGGGGCGACTTCCAGAAATAATTATGGCGAGGGGAGATTAAGAGCATTCTTCTTTCGCGAATACCGACTTCACCAATCCCCAACCCGGCTAAATGGTTTGACGCCTGCATTTAATCTAACTCACCCTATTTTAGTATGCTAGTGTGCGGCTGACAAAGTATGTAAGTATATAGACGGGAAAGGTTTTGAAAAAGCCATTCTCGGTGACAACATTATTATTGTCGATGAAAAAGTTGAAAACGTGTATACGGCGCCTGATAGGACCGCGACCTAACTATGACCTAACTATATCGGTTAAAAAGTAGCTAGTCTCTGACAAAGGTTCTCTTGAGTTCGCTAAGCCATTTATATGCGATGAAGGTGGAACTGATTTCTCTCCTATCTCTTTTCGCCCGTTCACTCAGTACTCAGTAGCAGCTCCCATATTCGCAATGCGTGAGGGTTGAAAATGGATTTTAGACAATATGAACAACAATAACTCGACATTCTAATGTTTACCAATTGAGCAAATCAGCATATCATCGCAAAGTAGTACACTCAAGTGGACTCCACCTAATGGACGGATACAGAGATAGTATCCAGAAAGATCTTGGGATTACATTCGTCAAACCAAATATCTTTAGCAGTCGCAAAAGAAGTGACGGGGCTCAAAGAAAGTAAACAGAGATAGTATCAAGAAAGATCTTTTGTAGGAAAAGTGCTTAAGGTCTTCCCTCGTCAAACGAATTGAAAAAAAGATGGTTGGCATTTTGCTGTTCTCCTTTTTTCAGTTATAGGGCTGCGAGAGGGAGGAAACTAGAACTTTTAGAGTCGATTTTATGCTCTTTCCTCCTCTTTCAATAAGCTTTTCATAGTTGTAGCCGTACTCAAGTACCCTTGCAGGGGAATCCACTTCTGAGATGGATGGAGAATCCCGGGATGCATATGCTCTTTTCAGGGTTAAAGGTAGAAGTAAGCGCAGCTATTGGACTTCTTTGTGGTATGGCAACAGTAGCAAAGAAAGAAGATGTTCACTCTACTTTACCGAGAAAGGTAGCAGTGAGAAAGGGGTGACTATTATACGGAAATGAAACTAGTAAAGTAAGATGCCGGAACTCTTGATTTCATCTTGTCTTTACTCTTCCCCCCCCCCCCATCTTCTCGTCGCCTCTCCGCTCAACTCTGATATCCGAATCTCCTTTTGTTTGAAGTTTGTTAACAGACTTACCCGCCATTTTTTCTTTCTGCCATATGGGTTCAGTTTCATAATGTTATTACCGAACTCCATTTATTGAATTTGGTCTAGCTATATTACAAGCTTCTGTTTTTACTATCAACATCTTATTATAGTAGACAACCTACTTTCTTAATATATATAAGTTGGGGACATAGTAAACCTCCTACTATAAGAGCGATTCCCTGGGACCAGAAGGGGAAAGATTGAATCTTGAAAGACTGATCCCCCGTCTAGCAAGATTGGGAGGGTTAGTGTCCTCTTAAAAAGGAATACCCAACTTCTAGGGTCAGCTTCGATCACGAGGAGAGAAGAGCGGACCATTGAAAGTCTCAATTCCTATCAGCCCAAGGTACAGAGTTCGATTTCAAATCCAACGATTTCTTGACCTACGATACTGCTATTACGCAACTCAACCCTTATCCGCCAACTTTTTCAGTTATTGGATGTGCAAAACAACATATTCCCCTTTACGACAACTCGGTGACCTTTGACACGTTACACCTGGTTGCACGTAATCTTGACTTTCGCCCTTCACTCGTGCAGTTGGACTGAGTAGTGACTTTAAATTCAACCTTGAGATCGAGCACTGCCCCTCACCTTTCGGTTCATTGCAACGAAAGACTAAAAAGAAAAAAAGGAAGCTTTCGGCGGACACAAGCCCTCGAAACTTAACACTTAGACACCGGGAAGCTTGCCCCAGGGTCCTTCATTTGGAACTGCCATTTTCCTTTCCAAAGTGGAATTCCTCCTTGTTTTCCCCTTTGACCTATGCCAAACTCCACTTTTGTTGTTGTCAGGTGGAATGATTTATTCAACCTCAATATCGGCAACCAAGACACCCTTCTCTGTCGAATTAATCTTCAAATCATCATCCTCAAACAACGATTCTGATCACTGTTTCCAGTTGACTTTATCTCAGGTGACAGGAGCAGGAGAACACTTCACAAAATACGCTTTGATAGCGAGCGAGATCTTTGAAATTCAATCAGAACAACACTGGATGGGTAATATATAGGATTCTAGTCTGAGTCGTGTGTATCACAAAATGGATCTATGATTTCAAGTCCACTCGTTTTGGTCCTATAGAATGAACATGAAAAGCAGAATCCTCAAAATTATATGATTCATATACCTGATGAAATGAATAGATAAAAGGTCGGGATAACAGGGATGACCTATTTCAAGATCAGATGATCCACATCTTTGTCCGCTTGGGAGGTCTAACTCGGATAGGTCAGACACGAGTGAACGATCCAACAAAAGAGAGATCTGATGCTTTTTCCGATGCAGTTCACGATGCGGAGCTTCCAACTAGCTAAGTTAGGTAGTTTGTTGTTAGAATATCTATCCTAGTAGGAAGATGTAAAGAATATAATATACACTATAGGAGAGTCAAAGAATAGGCATGTTGGAACTATATCAAGATTGGAATGACAAGGAATATTCATATCCATATATAATAAGTTGTGCTCTATCCTTCCCGCCCACCTCATTACTATCTGGAGGGAAGAATCCGAGGGTATCCTGATGATTTAGGGACAGGGACACTGTCAACAGGGTATGGTTCTTTTTTATCACCCCGGATGACACACACTGCTTTAAATAAAGCGCAGTGAATAATGCACCAGACCGCCTAACTAGTTGAACCGTTCTCTTATATAACGGGTAAGCCACAAAAGAATGTTCCTTGTTTCCAGCTATCCTCATGAGTCATTTTTGCTATAATATGTCTCTCGATAAGAAGCTTTCTTTTGATCCGGGGTAATCTCGTCTTCTTGAAGAATTATGGATTCCTAAACCTAGTAAGGGAAAGCGATTCTACTCCGATTGCATTCATAAGTTGAATGAGAGTGAGAATAGAAAGGAAGATGGGAGGAAGAATGGAGTATAGCATTACCTCTAGAGTACAACCCTACTCCTACGCCCCTCAATCCCATATCTACTGCTTAATCAAGCCTTTAACTACTTCTATATATTAGAACAACCCTGCTCCCTGATCGACGTTTTATAGTCTTCATTTCTATGGAAAGAAGAAGCTAGGAGAGAATTCTAAACAATTATATCGAGCTGAACAACAAAAACAGAAAGATAGAATACCTTTCTTAGATAGCCTAGCGTGCTATAAACCAACAGGGAACAAGAGCCAGATCGAAGACATTCCTTTCCTTCTTTTATACCCCTCTCTTCTTAGTTGCTCCTCTTTCTAGGGATCTAATGGTCGTAGACCACCTTCTTGTGACTATGTTGAAGAATTCTTTCCCCCCCTTTGAGTTCTCGAGTGAAAGGGTCCAAGCTATAGGAAAATATCCAGTTTCTCTTGCAACATATCTAGTTTATCGTGAAGCAGCATTTCTCGAAGTACAATTCCCATATGTAGAGGATGAAACCCTTGCTTGTTTATCCCGACGAGGGTTTATGATTCACTCAAACGACCCTTTCTAGCCGCATCTAAATCGGCATCCCTATCCATATGTTTATGCGCAGGGGCATCCAAATCCGAATCTGTAGAATCTACTGGGGAATCCCCATCCGCACCCGAATTGGCCTAATCTAGTATAGTGGGCCTTGTTCCAATGCAGGAAAAAATCTTTTTAAAAGGCATCTTGGCGAAAGAGGACTGAGAACCATAAGGCGAGCGCAAAAACACTAGCACAAACTGCTTCCACAGACACGCATGATAAGGGGGTGGGGACAACCAGGCCACCACTTTTACCAGATATGGGTCCGGACGACTCAAGAGCCCGCCACTAGAACCCAACCCTTAAGAGGCTAAGGTCAAAGGGGATACCGTAGAAAGTAAGCTTTACCTGTAACCTTAAGGAATACAAAAACTTACCCAGAATTCCTAGCAAGGACTTTTCCTGCTATTCATTCCTAAATCCCCTTTCACCCTTAACTAGCTAACTCGATAGGACATCAACAGAGGGAATGCCAAAAGCAAGACCTGGACCTCGTTCACACAGTCAAGCAGCAAAGACCTCTATCTCTTATGGAGCCTTTGTAATGGATATAAAGAATGCTACACACCTCGTGAAAGGCCATTAGTATCGATCCCTTCAACCCTCCTTGGCGTGAAAGGTCGCAAGAGAAAAGAAAACTATTCTTCTTAGCAGCTTTTTCAACCTACCCAAGGTTAGGAAGTAAAGCAACCAATAGCCTTTTTCCCTACTATGCCTTTTATCGGGTGAGCAAAAAGTAGTAACCTTTAGCCCGAGCTTCCTTATTAATTATTGATAAGGCACAGGGGAAGCATCATCCTAATAAGACTGTTGCTAAACAAAAGAAAATTTTTTTTCACATTTAACCATGAGAGGGAAACTTGATCAATCAAAGCTACGCCCTCTTCCACTGCTGACTATGAACAGTTGACAGCTAATGATTTCTACTTTACTAAGACAATTCGGTAAGTTAAGGTCCATGCTTCAAACAAAAAAAAAGAAAGGGGGGGGGTCGCCCAAAACTGTGGAGATAGGGTGGAAGATAAAAAAATCTATATTTAGAATAATAAAGAGAATCTATTAAAATTCATATTCGAAAATGGGATTATCAACTATACTTGATTGGAAAAACCAGCCAATCTACTCTGTTTGTCTCCCCCCTGTAACTTGAGAAATCATAAGAGAAGAAGAAATCGTTGAGTAGAAAGTCGTGCTTACTATATCCTCCATCGTTTTTATGTATGAGGAAAAGAGAGAAAAGCTTACTTTTAGGTAGTGGCCTAAGAGCTAAGAAGTGAACATCATGCTACTCACACTATATGCTTAACACATGCAAGTCGAACCTTGGTTTTCGGAGTTCAAAAGAGAAGGGGAAGAAGCGGGGTAGAGGAATCGGTCAACTCATCATGCTCATGACCTGAAGATTGCAGGTTCTAATCCTGTCCCCGCCTAATCAGTGGAACATTGTTCACTGGGATAGAAGGTCGGTCCCAACCCGTCCACAAAATGGGGCTAGTGTTCAGTCTTGGTTAGTTCCACCTCTTTGAAGGGAGACGACACCAGTAGCTATGGAGCAGAGATGACCATTTCTATCACTATTGAATTCCAACTTAGAGATCCTTTCCTTACAATCAAGTGGCTTTCGCTCTTACTCTAAACTAATGTGTGCCTATTTGGAGCTTTTCACAGCCAAAGTCAAAGGTCTGTTGGTGGCAAGATCGGCATGCCTTCTAGTTGTAGTTGACTTTAAGATCACCTGAACTAACCATAGTCGTCTATTTACGGGCTTGCACTCAATAGTCAATCAAATTCATTTTTTTGCATTCTATCGCACGCTTCAACTATTTATTTATATAGTGTGTGAAGTCTAACTAATGGAAAGTGCCTATGAATGAGTTCCAAGAAAGCGGTCGTTCACGCCAGGAATAGAGGCCGTTAAGGATGTACTTGTTTTTTTCCTTTTTTCGTCGAGATTGTGTTTGTGTAAAGTGTACCACTTGTCTAGCCTATGTTTTTCAAGCCTACATAGGGTACACAATAAAAAAGAATGCATTGGATGGATGTCGGGGCATTGAGAAGGAAGGACGCTTTCAGAGGAAAAATTCCATGGGGAGATACCGTCTGTGATCAATGGATCTCCGATTGGGAAACCGTATCCAAGCTCCGTGGCTAGTCTCCGCTCTTTGGACTTTTCGAACTTAGCAAACTGAAACATCTTAGTAGCTAAAGTAAGGGGAATCAATTGAGACCCCGTTAGTAGCGCTCAGCGAGAGCGAATTGGGGTTTGAAGAAAAACAAACACGAAGCTTTGTTCCTCTCCTTTTACGCGAGCTACTTCATTCCTCAGCAAAGTGTTCACTTTTTTTTTGCTAGGTTCCATTCGATTTGTTGTGGATTGGATGATGGAAAAACTAGCAAGCTACGGCTTCAACTCATACCTTATTTAGAAAAGGAGAAAGGGCTTTTTTATAGATGTTGAGGTTGAGTAAGGGGGGCGGAGCTTGAAGAGCGTAGCGAGCCGCGCTAGCCTAGCAACATTTTTCAGCAGCAAGCTACGGTCTAACGACCCCCTACCTAGGTTGGGGCAAAAACTCCAAAATCCAAAACATTGGTTTTTCTTCCTCTCCTTTCAGTCGAGTGACTTCGTACCTCTCCTTTTAGGCGAGCTACTTCATTCCAAACCTTTCTCTAATAATAAGGTAAGCTTGAAAGCCGCTGCCCTTTAAATTTAAAGGAGCGGGCACAGTGAACTATAATTGTGAAAATATTGGAAGATCTGGCCAAAGAAGGTGATAGCCCTGTAGATTCATTTTCATGGTTCGATCCTTCCCAGTAAAACGCGACGTGTTCGAATTCTGATCGCTTTTACGCGAGAAAGGGGGACCACCCTCTAAGCCTAAGTATTCCTCAATGATCGATAGAGTACAAGTTCCGTGAGGGAAAGATGAAAAGAACCCTATTTAGGGAGTGCAATAGAGAACCTGAGGTCCGATGTGAACAATCAGTCCAAAGAGCATAGCTTAGAGCCTTTACTTTATATAAAGCGCACTCACTCTAACGGCGTACCTTTTGCATGATGGGTCAGTGAGTAAATGGGAACAACGGCTTAAGCCATTAGGTGTAGGCGCTTTCCAAAGGTGGAATCTTCGAGTTCTTCCAATTTGACCCGAAACCGACCGATCTAGCCATAAGCAGGTTGAAAAGAGGTATAACAAGCCTTGGAGGACCGAACCCACGTATGTGGAAAAATACGTAGATGACTTGTGGCTAGAGTGAAAGGCCAACCAAGATCGGATACAGCTGGTTTTCCGCAAAATCTATTTCAGTAGAGCGTATGATGTTGATGGCCCGAGGTAGAGCACTCAATGGGCTAGTGTGTCCTTATTTCGCCTTACCAACCCTAGGGAAACGCCGAATACAGGCCTAGATCATTTGTACAGATAGACTTTTTGGGTTCTAAGATCCAAAATTGAGAGGAAAACAGCCTAGATCGTACGTTATGTCCCTAAACAATCACTTAGTGGAAAAGGAAGTGATCGAGCGATGACAACCAGGAGGTGGGCTTGGAAGCAGCCATCCTTTGAAGAAAGCGTAACATCTCACTAGTAAAGCCCAATGGCACCGAAAATGTATCAGGGCTCACGTGATTCACTGAAGCGACGAGACCTTGAAAGCTGCTCTTTCAAGTGTCAGTAGCGGAACGTTTTGTCAATCGGGGAAGGTTTTTTATGCCAAGACCTGGATATATCATAAGTGAGAATGCTGACATGAGTAACGAGAAATCCTGTGAAAAACATGATTGCCTGCTAGTGGAAGGTTTTCTGCATTAAGTCAATCTACGTAGAGTGAATTGGTCCCTAAGGAACCCCCGAAAGGGCTGTCGTCCAATGGGTACACGAAAGTGACGAAGTTGCTTTGACTACAGAATCATGCCTGTCTATTGGAGCAAATTGGATGATCGGGCCAAGGGCTGCCCCCTCTTCCCCTCACTCTCATTTCCCTATTATGAACCTTGAGTCATCAAAGCATTTTTGACTCGGCCTGGCCTGGTCGACCTACGCGACTGGCGCTTCAAAAGGAGAAACTCTCGATCTTAGTTTGGAGACCTATCTTCAGAAGGGGCCTTTACTCTTTTGATTAGAGTAGGGGTCGCGAAAGAGCAGAGTGTATCGCCCTACCATAGTCACGAGTCTGTTTATAGTCGCGACACTTGTCATAGTCAACGAGGTTGAAACTTCCAAGAAAAAACTTTGAATTGAGAGGGCGATCCTCCCGGTGAACTTACCGTACCCAAAACCAACACAGGTGAACAAGTAGAGTATACTAGGGAGCTTGAGAGAACCATGTTGAAGGAACTCGGCAAAATGACCCCGTAAATTCAGGAGAAGGGGTGCTCTCCTATCTTTTGATTAGGAAAGCGGCACATACCAGGGGGTAGCAAATATTTGTTAAAACATAGGTCTTTGCTAAGTTGTAACACGATGTATAGAGTCTGACACATGCCGGTGCTGGAAGGTGACAAGGAGAAGTGTTATAAGCTTTGAATGGAAATCCCAGTAAACTGCGGCAGTAACTCTAAATGTCCTAAGGTAGCGAAATTCCTTGTCGCATAAGTAGAGACCTGCACAAATGTGTAACGACTGCCGCGCTATCTCCAACATGGACCCGGTGAAATTGAATTCTCCGTGAAGATGCGGAGTACCAACAGCTAGACGGTAAGACCCCGTGCACCTTAACTATAGATTCGAGTGACAACCTTAATTGAATGTGTAGGATAGGTGGGAAGTGGTGACACACAACGATAAATCTTGAAAGACCACTCTTTCGTCTAAGGATGCCTAACCGCCACACCGATCATTCGGGGGGAGGCAGGACACTGCGAGGTGGGTAGTTTATCTGGAGCGGATGCCTCCTAAAGAGTAACGGAGGTATGCAAAGGTAGGTAAAGCTAAGATTCTGCTCATGAGTGTAATTGTATAAGCCTGCTAACTGTGAGACCGACTGGTCGAACAAAGACGAAAGTTGTCCATTGTGATCCAAGAGTCCCGTGTGGAAGGGATCTCGCTCAATGGATCAAAGGTACGCCAGGGACAACAGGTTGATGACTCCCAAGAGCTCTTATCCACGGAGTCGTTTAGCACCTCGATGTCGACTCATCACATCATGTGGTTGAAGAAGGTCCCAAGGGTTCAGTTGTTCGCCGATTTAAGTGGTACGTGAGTTGGGTTTAGAACATCGTGAGATAGTTTGGTTCCTATCTACCGTTGGTGTTAAAGGGAGAACTGTGAGGAGCCAACCCTAGTACGAGCGGACTGGGTTGTGTTAACCTATCGTGTACTGGTTGTTATGCCAATAGCAGCGATGGGTAACTAGGTTGGTATAGAAGAATTGTTGTGTCGCGGGAAATCCTTCTCTATACAAGTTCTTGGACGAGGTTTTTGAACAGAACTTCGATAGGCGAGAGGTTTAAGCTCCGCGAGGTGTGAAGCGATCTCGTACTAAACGAAACGACTTTCACTTTCAATAAAAAATAATGAAAGAAAGTCAATATATTCCTGAAATTGTGGTCAGTCTCGCTACCTCTTTAGTTGCCGCCCCCTACTTGCTCATTCACAATTACTACCACAAGAAATTTGCCCCTATCTCTAAAGAGGCTTATGCACTCCACGACTTTTTTATGTTATGGGGTCTCGAAGACTGAATTTTGCTGCCAACCCTAGTCAGCGAGCTTTAAAACTTTCTCCTTTCTCCCATGCTTTCCGTTTGTAAACAATCAACTAAATCTATACCTCTTCACTACTCGTACAAGCTTGACTGGGTGAAGCTGTATTGAGGGAATGTTTTTGTCTCAATCAATCAAGAATCCTCAACTGGATAAATTCACTTATTTCACACAATTCTTCTGGTCATACCTTTTCCTCATTCTTCCGAGGTTCTACCTCCCTTTAGATATGCAACTAAAAGTTGATTTCTATTATATAACTAGGCCCAAGTTACGGCGAGCTCTTTCTATTCTAAAATTTTTATATATCTTTTATTCTTATTGATTTTTTATATAAGATCTATCATCACGTCTTTGATGGATTCTACTTCATTCCCTGTTTGGTATTGTTCCATCCGAGATCCTAATCCTGTACCACTATATAAATCAACCTGATAAGGACCCTGAATGGGTGGAATTCGTACGACAAGGTTTACAAACCCATGGACTTTCACCCAGGGAGTACGAGGTCATGGTGCGCAATTTCCTAGAAATAGAGTTTTGTTTTTCAACTTGTGACCGTATTTCCTCTCTCTGTCAACTAATTTATTATGGTCGGGAGGATCCCCAATTCTTCATTGATCCACAAGACCTAGATCCCATATTGAGGGTAAACCTTGAACCTTTGAATTCAATAACCTGGCTCTATGCCAGGTCTTGAAAAGCTTGTGTGGGGACAGGGAAGAATCCCCATTCTATGCGGATGTCAAAAGGACCCAGGCAGAGCATTCCCAGGGCTTTTTAAAATAAAAGCACCGAGTCCAATTGGAAATGCGCCATCACCAAAAGTTAGTTGAGTTATGGAAAACCCTTGAGAAAAGGAACGCTTTTCTAAGAGAAGAAAACGCCTCTCTAAGTGAAAAACTTTTTCTTCTCGAATGGGAAGCCCCATAACATTATTTTTTCATTGTTTCAAGTTCTGATTTGTGTAGTGATTCAGTTTTGATTCGTGTAGTGATTCAGTTCTTATACATAATCAACCCTATTAGTTTTGTTCATTACTAAAATGAATCGAATCCTATCAAATATTTCTATTTCTCCTTTGAATTACTCATATATATCCTATGAATTTCATTTCGCACCGGAAATTATTCCAGGAGAAGTTCGAATCTGTTCCATTTGGGTATTGATTGATCTTGGTTTGACATGGTTTACACGTTATTGGTTCCCAAAAGAGTTAATATCTCCATTAGTTAAACCCTTTCTTACCCTGACTTTGGATTCGTATTTTGTTCATACACAATCAACGGACGCGTTCCCGACATATGTTACGGAGGCCTTCAAATTCGGTGCTTTTTGATCCCCAGTTGCTATGGGGAATAAAGGACGAAACACAATTGATTCCTCCATTTAAGTGGTTCTCACTTCTCCTTGTTCCTAATCCTAACTCCTCCTTGGGTAGTTCCCAATGTTTGGCACTTTTCATACTTCATGGGTGCAACATCAACAAATTCGCTCATGATCAAGTTACAACCTAAGATCTATGACCATATTATGTTAACTGTTCATATTTCGTTCATTCTATCGGTATGCTTCCATGTACCTGTAATTGTGATCAGTTTGCCAAAACCAAGGGGTCTTTCTGTAGTATCCTCTACAAACTATCATCGTTTTTTGGTGGTTTTTTCGCTTCTCACAGCTGCTCTTTCCACACCTCCGGATATCTGGTGCCAAATTGTCGGCCCTTTCCTTATTTCTTTTATAATACAGTTGGTTATCTTTGTGGCATCGATTGTACAAGTTTGTGAGGGATGGACGAGTGGAATGAGAGAAAACGGCTCGATCGATAAAAAAGAAGAGTAGCCTCCCTAGAACCTAGCAAAGTCATTATCAATGAATTCCCGAGCAATTCTCAACCAACATATGTGCTTCATTCCCTTACAGATTATAACACACAAGAAGACTCCTTACCGCTTTGTGGGGAGTGGGATGAGTGATACACCTGGCGAGCACCGAACGCAAGAAAGGCTGGAGCTCGGGTATTGATATATTTCATTAAGAGAAAGGAGGCAGACTGGTAAGAAGGCCAACCACATAGCGGGTTAATTAGACATCATAAAGCCAGTGAAACTAAGGTTTCGTATGTGTTATATCCTTCCAATCGAGCGAGACTTATAAAGAAGACCTTCATTGACATTTGAAAAAAGTAAAAAAAAAAGCGTTAGGGAAGAGAGAAAGTAGCAGAAGTGCTTCTAGATCTCATGGAATAAGGCAGAATTTCAGACAAAACTTTCCACCTCTTGCTTTAATAGTAAAAAGAATTTAGGAGATGAAATCCCGATTACATTACTTCAGGCCAAAATTGGATTTGAAAGAGCAAGCCTGAGAAAAGAGGCGTTGAGAATATACCTTTCATCCTAAATCTCATCTACTGAAAAAGGGAGCCCCCTTGATTACCTGAAGAGATTTTTAGGAAGAATTAGCATTATTATCGAGAGGATTCATTTGCCAAAAGAGATTATCCTCCTTTGGGCTGGAAGATAATATTTATGCAGTCCATAGAATAAGAAGTAGAAGAAAGTATTTTGAAGCCAAATGCTCTTGGTGGATAGTTGAATATTGAATGTAGTCAATCATTTTGAAGTCATGAGAACAAACAGTCATAAAGATGTGAGAAGTTTTGCTTTTGCTATCGACTGACCGTCCTGTTAGCAGTGCTATACTAGATTGGCACCCTAACTGGTACCTATACAGCTACTCCTTGTCAGTTACTATATTTTTTCACCTTGATGCTAAGAGGTTAACTCCTTCCACTCTCAACCGCCTTTGCTTATCTTACTAGTAGCTATATCTATTGGTACCAGCTAGGGAACTCCCTCTTTGTGACCTACTTACTTTATCTGAACTCTCTATCGACAGATGCGCGAATTGCACTGGTTACTGTGCGGAATGCCCTTTAAGCCAGTCAGTCAATGAAGGGACCAGGGCGCTAGGTATTTTCTTTCTTCTGACCGTAGGTATGATCAATTCCATTGAGCTTCAGTACTCTAAAATAGTAGTCAGAATTCGCTTCTGAGTGAGCTTCCTTCCTTATTCTCTGGCTTGACCTATACGAACAGCTTTCTTTCAGCTACCAACTTCAAAGCTTGATCTCATCTCTCTTATTTTTAAAGTTTAGTACTATTGTTGTTGGCATGGAAGGAGCTCATCTTGAATTGCCACTACAGTGATTGGAGGCCTTCCTCACCTGTTCTAGTGACATAGGCCCATCCGGTCGAGAGAATATACTTGAGATTAGCCACTAGGTGAAGTACCAAGGAGAGGATCGGCTTTAGCCATAACTAATATAGAGGGATTGACATAGTAAAGGAGGCTAAACAAAGCTATCAAAGGGATGTGCCCAGGCTCGAAAAATCCTTCTTTCGTACCCACGAGTAGTCCTATTTCTAATAGGAGCAATTCAAGCATTAATTAGTACTACCTTGGAAAGGAAGGAGAATAAGGGAAGGTGCCAAGTAGCTGATTGCACATTACTAAGGCAAGAAATAAGATATTAGAGAATGGACGCCGAAAAAAGGATTCAATTTAATCTGGTGCAAAGTCAGTAGTACTAGGGCCTTCGAGTTGGAATTTCCAACTATAAACAAGTTTAGCGAAGTCACCTCCATTCTCGATTTCTATTGCGACAGAAGGAGGTCACGAACTACGCGAACTGAACTGTCAAGGCTTTCAAACTAAGATCGAGAAAGCTCAATCAATAAAGAGTATTTTAGTGGAATGGCTTAACTTACTCCCCATATGAGACAGGAAAGGAAGCTAGCGAACCTAGGGTTAACACAAAGGTAGGGGCAAAAGGGAAAAGAACGATGTTTGATGTGAACAAAAGCACGCATTTTGCTAAGAAAGCAAAACACGAAGCAGCGATAGCAAACATTACCCTCACTTAGAACAATATGCTCTTGGGAGACATGAAGCACAATCAACCTCTCTATCTTAAGACTTCTAACATGGTGGATTCTAGATAAAGCATGGTAACCCACAACCCCCTACTCTACAAAACAAAGAGTGGAAAATCTCTTCATAGAATACTGTAGTTGTACAGCCATAGTACCATAGGGATGGTGAGAGTTCATTAGAGCCCGAATTTAGATAGGTGAAAGATCCTTACTCAAATTACGAACCCTGAACCTCTTTGCGAATTCACAGCTGAACCTTGATGGGAAATCATAGATTTCTGATAGGATAAAAAAAGCCCAATTACAAAAAATATTTCATATACACGAGCGTCCTCCTACATTATCCCCTAGCACAGCATACTTAAGAAAGCGGTTTCCAGGGTCAACCTGTTTAATTGCATGCCAGACCACTAAGTGATGAGACCGTGCAAACAAAGGCAACGAGGAGCGCTAGCCGGAACTGGACAATGGGTGGGTGTCCAACAAACATTCCTTATCTAAGAAGGATTCATTCACCGCAGCTTCTCTTACTAGAAGATGAAACGAGCAACATCAATATGAAGTCCATGTTTATCACTTCCCACTTCCATGTAGGAATGTTAGTATCTTGAGTCATACCTCATTCTACCTTAACATGATGGAAATTTGGACACTTAGCCACAAAGTCTTCTATGTCCCTCTTTATACCGTTCCACCAAAAGCCTTCGCGTAGGTCATGGTACATCTTAGTGTCACCTTGATGAATTGTATACCTGGCGTTATGAACTTCGGGATATGATACCTTAACTCACCCAGATCAAGAACACATAAGAGACCCTAGTAATGAAGCACACCATCTCGTCCAAGAGAAAACCTTAATTTTCTGTTGATGAACTACACCTTTACACTGAAGTAATATATGATCACTATCCTATTTTTCCTTAACCTCCGCTACCTATGAAGATTTAGATCTATTATAAACTAACACACCACCAAACCGGCATGTCCATAAGGCCAACTTCTAATCGATCAAGCCGGTGAACATCTTTTGCTAATTCTTTCCTTTCTTCCTCAACATGTGTTACACTATCCATAAGCAGTTTTCTGAGAGCATAAACTACTACATTGTCCTTACTAGGATATAAAGCCCATTCATGTCATAGTCCTTCTGATGTACCTTTAGCTGTCTAGAAGCATAAGTTATGACCTTACCTCGTTCCATCAACACACAACCTAGGTCGACCCTGGATGCATCAAAATAAATAAAATAACCATTTGAACCATTTGGTAGAGTCAAGACCAGAGTTGTAGTCAACCTAGTCTTCAATTATAAGAAGTTTTTATCACACTTATCTAACCACTGAAAACCTTCTTCTAAGTAAACTTGGTCAATGGGGAAGTTATGGATGAAAATCCTTCAACAAACCTCCTATAATAACCGGCCAAACCCAAGAAATTTCTGATATATGTTGGAGAGGTGGTTCTGGGCCAGTACTATACTTTCTCAATTTTTTGTGAATCCACTTGGATCCTTTTGTTAGATACCATATGACCAAGGAAAGTAACCGACTGCAACCAGAATTCACATTTGTTGAACTTAGCAACTAACTAGTGACCCTTGAGAGTTTGCAAAACAAATCTCAAATGATTTGCATGATCCTCCTCACTATTAGAATAAATGAGGATAACATCAATAAAAATGATAAAAACAAGTCTAAATATTGTTTGAACACCTGGTTCATTAAGTCCATGAAATTTATAGAAGAATTTTTTTAGTCCATAAGACATAACTACAACATTATAGTGACCATAATAATTTTTGAAGGTTGTCTTCAGAATGTCACTTTCTCTGATTCTGAGTTGATGATAGCCAGAGATAAGGTCTATATTAGAAAAGCAACTAGCACCCTGAAGTTGGTCGAACAAGTCATCAATCCTAGGATGGGATACTTATTATTGATTATAACTTCGTTCAACTACCGATACTCAATGCACATTCTAAGAGAACTATCTTTCTTTTTCACCAAAACACTGGAGCACCCCATGGAGAGATGTTAGGTATGACGAAGCCCTTGTCTAGAAGGCCTTTTAACTGATCTTTCAATTCCTTAAAACCATCTGGAGCCATTTTGTAAAGAGGAATCAAAAGGGGTTAGGTATTTGGAAGGATATCTATTCAGATGTCAATTTTCCTTTCGGGAGAAACTCTGGGAAGATCTTGTGGGAACTCATTTACTATTGGGACTCACTCTGGATTCAGGGTTTATGTGTTTGAATCCTTAACTGGAACACGATAATAGACTTACCGGTTGGAAAATAAAGGTAAGAGATGAAGTGACCTATAGGCATTGATGTACTACACTTCCACTCTAAGAGTAGTTTTTTTGGAAACTAAAACACAATGATCCTAATTCTACAATCGACTTAGGCATAAAAGGAACATAATCAATCTATGCCTTGGATGATATCGAAATCTACCATTTCTAACTCTATGAAGTCTGCTAAGATGACTTTTTGAGAGACTGTGAAAGACAATTTCTTAATATTCGTCAAGCTATAACTAGGTCACAAACTGGAGTAGAGACAAAGAAGGGTTCTGAAAAAATATTAGACTGACACCAAAATTTACTGTTATATAGGGAATTTCAAAAGATATTATAACCCCTGGATCTAACAATTCATAAACATCTAAATGAAAGACTTCTAATGTTCCAGTCATCGGGAGAATTTTCATGAATCTGGTGATCCCAAAGAGAATACAGCCTATTCTGGCGCTAACTGTCACCTGTACCAGATGAAGCACATTGCTGAGTTGGGCGACCTATTGGTGTTGTTAAAGTTGTAGACTGAGCCCTATTGTTGTCTCCTCCTTTCCCCTACCTAGAATAAGGGAAATCCTTCAACCTATGGACATATTGACCACACCCAAAGAACCTTTCCTTGTCTGCAAAACACTCGCCCCTATGGTTCTTACCATACTTTGGAAAAGTAGCGAATGTCTTGTTACCTGAATACTCCCCTAAGACTTATAGCTCGATTACCTACCTTTTTTATCCTATTAAAACGTGGGGGTGGAGTACTAGTTGATGAAGGTGATGAGGTTGTAGACCTCTGCTGAAATTGTAAGTGATTTTTACTACTCAATTTTTGCTGAGAGTATTAATTCCATATTCTATCTATCTTGTTCATCTTAGCCATTTATGTAATCTTATCTCCCTCAACCAGTTGAGCATGAGTTATAAGCCTAGATATATTCATATCCTCTAACAACATAGCAATCTAAGTCGGACACCTGAAATAGAAACTTACTTATTTGTGCCCTTGGATCAGTAACATATGTGGAGCATACCTAGAGAGTTGAGTGAAATTCAGTCCGTACTTTTGAATTGACATCAAACCTGGTCTCAAATTCATAACATCCGAGCATTAGCCTCCCACAACTCTCTCAGGAAGAACCTATCCCGAAAAGCTCCAAGATAACATTCCCAAGTCACAGGACACGCATCCGCACCCTTGTTTTCATTCCATTAGGTGAAACAAATGTGAGAGAAGGCCTTAAGTTGGTATAATGCCAACTCCACCCTATCATTACCAGTCACTTGCATCACTCCAAAGATTTTCTTAACCTCATAGTGAAGTTATGTGGGACCTCACCAATCTGCAACCTTAGAAAATCAGACAGATTCACTCGAACAAAATCTTGAACCTCAGTTGCCACTAATCCACTTTTGGTGTTAGTAGGTACTGGGACCTTCTGATTATTCTAATTGACTACACTCTGCGCCAAAATCTAGATTGCATTCTAAAATTCTACATTCATAACCACATGGTTCAGGACTGGAGGAACTGCGTTGGCATTGTGTGCATAAGCATTCCTTGCATAAGTTCTACGAAGAGGCATGATCTGAAATGCACAATGATGGATTAGAATTCATAAATTGGATCATACGATTACATGACCCCTCCTCCTAGTCGAGGTCGGATGGTCGCGCCCAACAAGCACCCAACATTTCTTTTGCTCTTTCTTTGGAACCCTTATGGGTATGGAACCTTTTTAAAGACCGAATCTTGTTGTAGCATTTCCTTGTTGTCATCAAAGAGGGCCCAAACATGTTTCTTATTGAAATGGGAAAATTTAAGAACTAACCTACTAAAAATCCTCATATCTACTATTGAAGTAAATGATACTACGAGAGCATTTCTATCTTCAGATATGGTATAGGACTTTTATTTCACATAGGATTGGGAATAAGTACCAGAATATTTTCTAATATCCCTTTTATCACGGACTTAGAGTCTCACTAATGTTCCGTGCGTACTTGAAAACTTACTCATGAATCTTTCACGCTCTTGCGAAATCAGGTAAGCCCTTTGAAGCTAGATTGCAAAGAGAGTGAAAAGAATGACTTGGAAAGATTTAGAGAGTTTTGAAAGAAGCACTTTTATTGCTTGGAATATTACAGCTTGAGTGATGTATTGCAAATGCATGCCCCCTCTATTTATACTAAAACCTAGGAGCTAAAATGTAAATAAAAATTACTTTACAACTTCATAAAGTAATTACACTTTGGTCCCTCTTTAGAATTTTCTACATATTCTAGGGAATTTCAAAGTCTTCTTGAATCATGAAAGGTGTTCTAGAATTCTCCATAAGCCTCTTCACAACTCTAAATTCTTATCTCCTATTCTGGTGTCGAATTAGAGAAGCAAAGTAGCGGGATATAACACTCTCTCCCACCTGTTCATGCGAGAACTATGGTGCACTACTACAAAAACTGTTGGATTTAGTCCTTAAACTACCACAAGTTTTCATATATATCCCATGTGGCCTCCGCGACACCCCAAGCTACCCCCGAGACGCAGAAACGGGACCTAGGACCACAAGTGATCCCAATCTAACCCTACAGGCATTATCACGAGCATACTAAAGAATATAAACTGTTGCGGAAGCTAAATAATTTTTAAGGTGAAAAGATGGGGAATACCCATATGCTAAAACTGAGATATATGAAAAACTAATGAGTTTAATACAAAAAAATACTAACTCAACGCTAAGCTGAAACTGACTATGTCTGAGAATAGCCTCTAAACTAGACTAGAAATACTGGGACAAGCCCCAGCTAAATCTAGCAAAAACTGAAACTAAATGACTAAAAGACTGAAATGAAACTTATGATTGTTATCCTCGGTGAATGAGGACCCACCACTGAATCTGCTGAACTAGAGATACAAAATCGATCTAAGCGTGATCTGGATACTGAGAACCTGAACCTACATCAGAGAAGATGTAGCGCATGTATACGTCAGTACTTGAAGGTATTGATCATGTATGATAGAGTAAAGCTGAAATAAAGCATAATTGAACAAGCACAAAGCAAGTATAATATTTTGAACATGATATACTGAATTCTGACCTAACTAGATGCAATGACAAATTACATGCTGAAATTGAATACTGAATATACTGATAAATGATCAATGCAAGAGAGTGTAACTGAAGTGTGGAGCATCTAAAAACTGATAATAAAACCACATGAGCTAAATGTGGAGTCCAATGTATACGCCCTATTGAGAGGACCCAATATACCCTACCAGTGGTATAAAGGCATGTTGGCATGATCACTAAACTGATGCCCACATAGGGGACTTACAACCTACTTGGCTAGTAGTTTTAGGACTAATTGGGTACGCTAAACCCTAGTCCAACTCGGTATTATGCTACTCCCATTGATTTATGTAGTTAACTAATAAGTCTAAATTTCTATAAAATACTGGATAACTCAAAACTGAACATGCAAACCGAGAATACAACATTTAATCTGATAATGACGCATTAAAAACTGAGGCATGTATAACTGAATAACTGGAATATCTGACCTAGCATGTGTAATTCAAAAACTAAAGAAAATACAAAGCTAGGGTTCTGAAATTCATGCGACATGCTGAATAATAACTTTACTAATCTAATTTGGAACATATATTTAATAAATTCATGAACCATGATAAGAGAATCAAGAATATGACTGAAAACTAGGACCCAATGGGTGAAAGGAACCCACTAATGAAATCTCACATAAATTGTGATGAAATTCACGGAGAAAAACTTAGATTTTGGGGCTGGAACCTTGCTGTGTTCTTGAACTAGGGTTCTTGGCTTTTTTTTTCCTTTCTTGCTTCTAATTTTCTATGTTTTCATTAATGATTTGACTTAGGTAAGTTTTTGTTATGTTTCTAGACTTAAACTGACTAAAATATGATGATTTAGGTTCAAAACGATGTATCTTAAGGTTTAAACAAAGTGGCAAAATACCAAAAGACCCCTGAGTTAATTTTTGTCAGACCAAACGACGACCTGGACTGACGGTCCGTCGTTCAATCGGTGGTCCGTCGGTTGGCTCTGTTCGACAGACCTTTACTAAAACGAGCATAACTCTTTACTCGTAGGTCTGATTTTAGCAAGGTCAGTGGCTATGGAAAGCTAATTAAATTATCTATCTTTGGGTATGTCATGGGTTACCTATTTCATTTTTTGCTAAGATTTAAGACCATCTGAAGTTGAACCTACTGCATTTTCCCCCTAACTGTCTGCTATTTCTCACCTACGGTCAGACCTATGGACCGTAGGTCGAACAACGGTCTGTGCTGGTCAATCATCGTTCGTATCAAAGAATGAGTAAATGGGGTGTTTATCGACAGACTCAAACTACGGACCGTAGTCTGACCTACAGATCGTAGGTCCATCCGTCATTCAATACTTAGTCAAATTTTTTGGACTGGATTTTGGGAGGTTTCTGACTCAATCGACGGATGTGCAGGATGGACTGTGGGTCAGGCTACGGTCCGTTGATGCACCTAAAGATTTTTTCCTGAAAAGCTGGTTTTTGGTCTGTTTTGGATATGGGGTGTTACAGCCTCCTCCACAGTTTTTCCCTTCCAGAGAAGAAGGAACATGGTTCTCGTTTGCTTACCTCACTTTAATTTTTCTTGATAATCTATGATAGACTTGATCTCTCAGTCATGTGAGGCGGTGAAAGTTATTGGTGCCCATCGTGATTGGTTTCGGATTGGATCCTTCTTTTTCCTCATGATATAGCTTGAGGATGCTTTCATGAAAGACTGGATGGATTTTGAAGTGTGGAGGTAACTTCACCTTCTAAGAGATCTTGCCTACCATGGCAAGGATCTTAAACGATCCCTCATATTTTTGCACTAAGTTCAAATGAACAACCCTTAATGCTTTAAACTATCTTAGGCTGAAATTCACCAAGAACATGTCGCCTACCTTGTAGTCTGTGGGACGCTGCTTGCGGTTGGAAAGATTTTATCCAAGTAGGACTTGGCAGTATCAAGTTGTTCCTCCCATGCTTTGTCAATATGGTAGGCTTCCAAACTCTTCCCCTAGAAAGCGATTGGTAAAAATGTGCAATTTGGGGTTGTTGGCATGTTGCCAAATCGAATGAGGTGCGTCCGGTAGAATCTCTCCTTTGCAAATGATAATATAGTTGTGTCATGTCAAGGATTCAAGCCCATTCCTTATGATGTGCACTAACATAGTGCCTATGATAGAAATCTACTAGGGCATTGACATATTCGGTTTGGTCATTCGTCTTTGGGTGGAAACTTGTGGAGAAGTGAAGCTTTGTGCCAAATATCTTGAACAACTCCCTCTAAAAGTTCCTGGTAAATCATGAGGTCTCGGTCGCTAATGATATGTCTTGGCAGACCCTAATATTTCCTCATGTTCTTGAAGAATAATCAAGAAGCCTCATTTTCGGTGCAACTGGTTATGACGGGTATGAAGGTAGCATAGAATCTATCCATCATGACCATGATGGTTCAATACTCATTGAACTTAGGTAAGGAAGTGATAAAGTCCATCATCCCGCTTTACCATTGGCATTTTTCTACTGGTAGTGGCTCCAGGAGGATGTCTCTATTCCACCTTATCTTGTTGGAACACAGACAAGTATGCATATAGCACTCACTCTCGTCCCGCATGTGTGTCCAGTAATAGATTGTCTCGATCAATACCCTCGTACGTCACTGCCTCAGATGCCCAACCCACGTTGTATCATGGATCTCCTTAATTATTTTCCGCTAAATGGACCCAAACTTCGGTACATAGACACTATGACTAAAAGTGAGTAAAATGTCATCTTCCACACAAAGAGCTATGGCTTTCCTTGGACGGCCAACTCTATAGGCTTATTCGCCTCCAAATCATGTTACGTTCCATCCTTAATCGAATCTTGAATGTTGCTATGGGATGTGGCAACAAGCTCAACCTTGCTACTAAGTTTGTCGTCCACTGCATTGACCTTTCCTGACTTATACTCCAAGATATAGTCCAATTCAGCTAGAAAATATTTCCACCTAGCTTGCTTCGGGGTGATCTTCTTTTGTTACTGGAAATAGCTAGTGGCCACATTGTCCGTCTTGACCACGAACTTAGAGCCTAGTAAGAAGTGTCTCTTCATCTCTTTCTCCTGCACCGTGTAACGTCGTTCGGTCTCGTTCAACTTGCAGCTCTCAAATGCTATTTGGTGTCTATCTTTCATTAAGACTCCTCCAAAGGCAAAATTAGAAGCTATTTTGTGTAGAAGTCTATTTAAAAGTGTTTCAATCTAAACTTTTATAGAATTTCCAGGAGAGGTTGTAAGGATTTTGTCAATCACAACATCACATATCACATAGGATTCAAAATAGAGATAATTGTATAGAATGACAAATTAATAATATAGAATAAAAATAGTAGCTACTCTTTGATTTATTTGTGTTCCTAGCAAACTGTTTGTCAGTCCCACTCTCCCTCATATTCTCGCTCGCCACTCCCTCTATCGCTCGCTTATTCCTGTCGCTCTCCTCTCTCGCTTTATACAATAGAATTGTATAAATTGTGTTTCTAATTGTATAAAGTGAGAGAAAATCGTATAAATATATGCAAATACATATATCTTCGTCCTTTACACTTATAATTATACAATACAAATGTTTTTCTGCCCAAGTCTCTTTTGTTTTTCTCGTTTATACAAATTCAAATTGTGTATAATTTCTCTCTCGTTTTATACAATCCGATTCAATTGTATATTTCCTGCACAAGTCTCTTTTTGCCTCTCACTCTTTCTTGTTTTAAACAAATTCAAATTGTATATAATTTCTCTCTTTTTCGTTTTATACAATTCAATTCTGCCTTTCTCGCTTTTGTTGTTTTATACAACTCAAATTGTATACAATCTCTCTCTTTCTCGTTTTATACGATTCGCTTCAATTGTTATGTATAGCGAATACATATATAAGTTTGATATGAAATACAATTATGCAAACTTTGCTATAACATACAAATATGTATTTTCTTTTTCTACATGTGAAAGTTGCCCTTTAAAATATGGTTTTTTTTTCTCATAGACAACTTGATAGTTTTTGTCTGCAATTTTTTTTTGAAAAAATTACATAAATTAATACATTTTAAAAAATAATTACTGATTTTAGCGATACTTTTACCATTTATAGCAATGCTTTGTTAAATTTGTAATATGTATTAAAAGTGAATTATGTATGTAATATATATGAATTATAATTGTTTTTTGAAATATATCATGTTTGTTTGGTAAAAAATTGTCACATTGTATTATAAGTGTATTAAAATGTGTGATAAATGTATATATTATTCATCATTAAAAATTGTATTATATTTGAATAATAAATTGTTCTTTGTAATATGTATTAAACTTGTATTATAAATGAATTAAAAGTGATCAAGTGAAAAAAAAATATTATTGCTATAAATGGTAAATATTTTTTTACTAAAATATTTTTATGTAAGTTTCCCAAAAATTTTTGGGCAATCAAAGAGAAGTTGTTTGCCATTGTGTTTGGTTAAAAAACGTGTAGAAAAGCTTGTGTGTTGAAAAAAAAATAGTAGCCCTAATTGGTTAAAATAGATCGCATTGACAGGTTAAAAGGATAGGCTTTACAAGATTAAAAATGATATTATAATTCTCTGGAAGATTTCACAGATCCCGTAAGATCAATTTTTTTAACCACTGTTGGTGTTTTTATTTAAAGGGATAAACAAAAAGATTGAAAATATTTCTCAATTGATTGAAATGACCTTCAATAGCTTTCAGAGATTTTATTAAGCATTTAAGGACATTAAATAACCAACATAAAATACATAATTTGCATAATTTTAAAATGGGAAAAGGGACAAACATACCCCCAAACTTTCGATAATGATATGTCGATATCGTCTGTCATACTTTTCATCCATCAGAGCTTTCTTGTCCGTCCCACTGATAGAAGAATAATTAGTGAAACATTACGCAGTCCTATGGCTCAACCTGATTTGACCCATTAATAAATCCATAGTCTAAATACCCGTCCAATGACCTGTTTAACCCACCCAATACCCCCATTACCCACACAAATACTAAACTAACACTCATTTCAGTCACTCATATTCGCCACAAAATTCCATGAGAATGGGTTAACTCAGTGAGTGAAGATATATCAGGAAAAGACCCAGTAGATTCATTATTACCAACATCCAAGTAATTCAAGCTAACACACTTGTTCAAATCATCAGTAACTTGCCCAGAAAATGAATTGTTACATAGAGAGAGCTTTTCCAATGAATTAAGTGAACATATTTAATCAAAAGGAACAAATCCAGAAATTATTTGACTCGAAAGCTCGATTTCTTTGACTGACCCATCAAAATTGCAAGTGATCCCAGTGAACTTACAGAGAAGTGGGTTCCCAATTTTTGAATATATTGATGGTGGGGTTTGATAGAGAGGATTTGATGGATAGAAGTGTTTGAAGCTCGTCGGAAAAAACAAGGTGAAGAAAAGGAAGAACGAGAAAATAGAGAAGAAGATAATGGGCGGGATTTTAGGATTTAGGTTAAATGATTGGTCAAATAAAATTGAGCCATAGGATTGCGCCACGTGTCACTGATTATGCCACGTGTCACTGATTATTTTTTCGTTAATGAGGGGGGTAAATGTACATCAATTATTGGACGACAGGGGCTTTGATGGACGAAAAGTATGATGGAGGATATTGATATACCATTTTTGAAAGTTCTAGAGTATATTTGTTCCTTTTTCCTTTTAAAATTATAAAAGGCATAAAGGATAGATATACCCCGAATATCATAAATGGTATGCAAATGTCCTCCATCATATTTTTGGAACATTGGTGTCCTGCCGTCAATAAACTAGAACATATATACCTTTATATTAATGGACAAACACGTGTCATAATCTTATTCATCGATCCGACAATTATCGACGAATAAAATTACGTCATGTCTCCCCTATTTAATTTTCTGTTAGAGTGAAAGACATATATGCTCTAGTTTATGGACGGCAGGGGCACCAATGTCCCAAAAATCTAACATAAGGTATCTCGTACCATTCACGATAGTTCGGGGGGTATATTTAATTTTTTTCCATTCTAAAATATCTCAATTACTTACTCAAATTCAAATTTCAATTTATATTAAATTAAACTACTTATTTTACTAAAAAGAACTACTGCAGTAATTAAAAACAACACTTCTATCCCTAACACATGATAAACTTCACTCTTTTATGCTTCCATGTCCACTTATTAAGTTAATAATATTGTTAGGGAAAACATAACATCACAGTTGGTTGAGCATCCGATCTTTGACCTATTATTGAGGATATGATTTACTCACTCCCTTTTAAAAATTAAAAATAGCACAACTGAACATTGAAAAAAAGTTCATAGATAATAATTTAAATGCCAGTTGACTTTAGTTAGGGTTTGTTCAAAATCAAAATGCAAAAGAAGTTATTGATTTACTGGTAATGGATTATTGATTTAGCGGTTCATGAAATGTGCGAGGGGAAGTGCAGTATATTTTGGAATCCCAGCAACTTGGCTCCATCAACAACAGGCGGAGATAAGAGTATTATAACTTATGAGCAATATAGAATTCAGTAATTACCAATCTACGACAATTATTACTACACTGATGCAGATAGACTCCTCACAATTATGTTTTCATTATCATCATAACTGCAGTAGGACATAACAAAGCAGCTTCAACACATATATGTTACAATAAATAAAGCTCCATCATCGCAAATATTTAACGTAACATTCACGATTATTTAGAATCGTGGCATCCAGCAAATTAGAAGCAGCTGCAGCACTGCTCCAACAAACAGCAACAACAAAGAGTAGCCAAACTGCAACATGGATATGAATTATGATTAGTCAGACAAAACAATCAGACACCAAATGTATGAACCTTGTGCTTAAAGTTCTCATGTTGTCTTCTAGTTAATATCTTTATACTGTCAAAGAAGGGTTTTTTTTTTTCCTGGGTGGTTCGAGAAGGAGGGAAGAGTTGAGGACGAGGATAGAGAAGATAGAAACACTACCGAAGCTAAGTTAATTAAAAAATTAATTTGCTATCCAAGAAGGTATACCAGAGAAAACTCACAGATTCACTGGTTGATGAATGTAAGAAATGGAGTAAATGTTTGCAGCCAGTAATTAAAACCTGACAACATGCTTGTATGCCATCTAATTACCAGTCCAATGATTGATGGTAATCTTATTAAATTAGAGTTTTTTTTCTTGGAAATTTTAATGCTTTATGGAAATATTAAGGTCAGCTATATTAACTCTAAATCTCGGGTGTTTGGAGTGTTGTACTTAGAGCCTGTTTAGATGGACTTAAAAGCTGGTCAAACTTAGGGCCCGTTTGGATGGGCTTAATAAAAGCAGCTTTAAAAAAGTACTTTTGAAAGTGCTGAAACTTATTTTTAAAATAAGCAGTTATGTGTTGGATAAAAGTGCTGAAGTTGCTATGCCAAACGTGAAAAGTTATGTGGGTAATTTGGAGATTGTATAAAAATATTAAGAGCAAAAAGATAAAAATGTGGTCAACTTAAAACAGCTTATAAGCTAAAAAAAAAAAAAGCACCCCTACCCCAGCTTTTAACTTTTGACTTAAAATAAGTTTTTTTTAATTAAAATAAGTTATTTTGAATATTGCCAAACAGCTAAATAAGTCAAAAATCAGCTTTTAAGTCAGTTTGACCAGCTTTTAAGCTGAGCCAAACAGGCTCTTACTTAGAGCTTGTTTGGATGGGCTTAAAAGCTGGTCAAACTGACTTAAAAGTCAGTTTTTGATTTATTAGAGTGTTTGACAAATATCAAAGTAACTTATTTTAAGCCAAAAGCTAAAAGTTAGGTGAGGGGTGTTTTTTTTTAACTTAAAAGTCATTTTATGTTGACTGTGTATATTACCTTTTTACCCTTAATTCTATTATTATTATTATTATTATTATTATTATTATTATTATTATTTTATTTTTTTTATTTTATTATTATTAGTAGTAGTATTAATATTTTTATTATTATTATTATTTATTTTATTATTCTTTATTATTATTATTATTATTATTACTATTATTATATATTATATTATTATTATTACTATTATTATATATTATATTATTATTATTAATAATATTTTATTATCTTATTATTTATTATTATTATTTATTTTATTATTCTTTATTATTATTACTATTATTATATATTATTATATGATTATTATTATTACACTTATTATTATTTTCATATTTTATTATTATTATTATTATTATTATTATTATTATTATTTACTATTATTATATATTATTATTATTATCCAAATTACAAACAAGTTCCAATTCTGATTTCTGCATCTCTTAAAGCTGCTATAAAGCTTTCTACTAAACCTCTTAATGTAAGAAGCTTAAAAGAAACTTGAACCAGGCCAATATGCATAAATCTATAATTTTTTTCCTATAAGGGACAAGATCACTTTCAGATAATAGTCTAAAAGTACGATGATCAGAGTCTACAATAATAGTTTCTTATGTAGTTTTAACAATTTATTTAAATGCCATTTTTTCAAATATACCTATTTGGTATATAACCTTGGACTGTATTCTAAGAATCGTCCATCTATTAAGGAGATAAAGCTGTTGGGGCATGTTATATTCTTCCTTTCTACTGTTTTTAACAGTAGTATGTTATCTTATGATATTCATAATTTTAAGTCCTGAGAGATTAACACCAACTTTTACTACTAACAACCATGACTCTGATACCAAAATTACAAATAAGTTCCAATTCTGATAAAATTACAAACAAGTTCCAAGTTTCAAGGCTGGCGGTAGTCCGCACGGCCATACAAACCTTGGCATTTATAACCAAATACGAAAGGATCGCTTCGATGTAACTATCGGTTCGTTTACGAGTTAGGAAGTCCAATGACAGAAAGATCTTTTAATGGTTCCAACATAGTCCAAACAACGCCTTATTCATAGCTTAACATGGGCCTTAACAGGAACTCCGGACTAAACCAAGATCTTCCATTCTCCAACTACACTATTTCGACCTTAGAAACATCGGAATACCTTAAAAAGATCTTTTATCACAGCTCAGATAGCGATAGAAGATAGCAACTGAAATTTTATTGAAAAATTTACAAGAGTAGAGAGGGAAATACAAAGGATAGATGGCTCTGCCACCTGCCTTAGAAAATGGGAAAAAGAATCCTTATATAGAGAAGGATCTAAGAAAATGCTAAAATTTATGACGTAAGTGCTTACGTTATATTATATTATTGAACCGACAAAGGGTCCCATTACTTTATAAAAGTTTAGAATTATAAAAAAGCTAATTTGTCGTTTTAGTCCATTACAACTCCCTTGCCTTTGGACTTGTTTGTGCTGGAAGATTCATCCACTTGATTTCGGAATTGTTGCAAAAATGTTTCTATGTCCATTTCCTTAGTACTATTCATACTTTGATATTCTCCTGCTAAATAATTGTCTTTGTCTTCGTCGCCATTGGACGTACTTATGGACATATCGTTTGTACCCAAATGTTTTACTAAATCCTTCTTAACTTCTTCCACATATGAAGCAAGGCGTTCAAATTTAGATATTACCCCCTTTTTCATTTGTAATTTTCTGGGTATTTGTTTGAAAGGACTAATTTCTTCCTTTTCTAATATTACCTCAGTCTGGTTTCGACTGACTTCAATTGACACATTGATCGAGTCTATTATTTCTTTGCCATGAAGCTTTCCTTCCGCATCTTTGTGAAACAATTTACACCAGAATTTTCTATGAAATTTCCGTGTTAGACATGGAAGTCCTTATTCATCTGTTTGGACTTCTATTGTCCATCTCATTATCCAGGGGATAGAGAATTCTATAAAGAAGTACATTAATGATATTCCTTTAAAATATACATCTTCTTGCTGTAATTGTATACTTTTGGGTGAGACATCGACCCATTCAACATATAATTTTTTGTAATCTTCATGGAGAACATTTAATGTAAGACCATATAAAGTCCATCAGTTATAAAACCAAGTTGTTATATGTTGATTAAAATTATTAGAACAGATTTTGATAAATCATGAATGCTTTCTATTAGCATCTTCCTATAGTAGAGCTTTATTAAAGCTTTCAACATAATCCCAATAGTTAAATTTAGCAGTAGTCTTTTGTTAAGGGTGGGTGTATTCTCGTTTTCGCATAGTGTTTGTTCCCCATTCTTCCAGGGTGACAATCTTTTTATTGTACTTTTTGAAAAGTTGAAAATTTTATTAGTGTTTGCTGGGTAAAAGTGCTGAAATTCCGCAGACTCCATTGATGAGAGTATAATTTCATAATGCATCCTGTATTTGTAAGTGGGTACAACATATGATGTTGTATCAAAATACCTTGTCATTATTTGTCAAGGATCATCTCTCCATTGTAGATCCCTTGGTTCTAAAGGAATATTATCTCATTTATCTCATTTTTATCATAAATTTTCACATTTTTCGTGGTTTCCTCATTGACTATTGCCGAATATGATGACTGAATTTCTTCTTGAGGTTGTTTGGATTGTATGAAATTCATGAATTCTTTATACATTGGGTGGTTGGTATCGATTCCTGATACTCCAGTGAATATCCATGTAATATTTGCGGCTATTAGCCTTTTATTCTCTTATTAGGCCAAAATATTATTGCTGCTCGTATGTACTGCTCTTCCTCGCCCTCTTCCTCTATTAGAGGAAGAACTTCAGGATGGCCGCATTATTTTGTATAAAAAGTTATTAAATTAAATATTTTCTACTAAGAAAGTAAGGGAGACTATTAGCTGCTTTTTTTTTATAATGTATTTCAAAATCGAATGGGGCTAATAGGGTTTGCCATCTTGCAAATATTTGTTTAGAAATATCGTGTTTGACACCCTTGCTAAAGATGAATTTAGCTGCTTGACAGACAGTTTTTATGATAAATTTTTGATTATATAAATCTCCTTGGAATTTTAAAACACTTTTTACTATAGCTAAAATTTCTTTAGCTACCCTAGCATAGTTTTTCTGACTATTATTCCATTTTCCTGAATAGAATCGTATAAGATATTCTTTCTTTTCAACAGGAGAAATTTACTTTAAAATTTCCCCGTCGCTAATATTAGAGACACTGTCTCCACTATTTTTTCCCATTTGGATTAGCCAAAGTAAAATATGGTAGGTTATTAACCTTTGTTATGATATGCTGAACTGCTTTAGTGTGATTGTCAGTCCAAGCTTTATATGATAGACTCAGAAAAAATTCTAAAGCCTGGACTGACAATCACACTAAAGCAGTTCAGCATATCAAAACAAAGGTTAATAACCTACCATGTCTCACTTTGGCTAATTCAAATTGGGAAAAAATAGTGAAGACAGATGCCTCTGATATTGGCTACGGGGAAATTTTAAAGAAAATTTCTCGTGTTGAAAAGAAAGAATATCTTATAATATCTTATACGATTCTATTCGGGAAAATGTAATACTAGTCAGAAAAACTATGCTACGGTAGCTAAAGAAATTTTAGCTATAGTAAAAAGTGTTTTAAAATTTCAAGAAGATTTATATAACCAAAAATTTATCATAAAGCTGATTGCCAAGCAACTAAATTCATCTTTAGCAAAGATGTCAAACACGATGTTTCTAAACAAATGTTTGCAAGATGGCAAGCCTTATTAGCCCCATTCAATTTTAAAATACATTATAAAAAAGGAGCAGATAATAGTCTCCCTGACTATCTTACTAGGGAATATTTAACTTGATAACTTTTTATACAGGATAATGCGGCCATCCTGAGTTCTTCCTCTAATAGAGAAAGAGGAAGAGGACAAGGAAGAACAATAAATACGAGCAATAATAATATTTTGGCCCAATTAGGAAAACAAAGGCTAATAGCCGCAAATATTAAAGGGACATCCACTGGAGTACCAGGAATAAATACCAACCACCCAATGTATAAAGAATTCATGAATTTCATACAATTCAAACAAGCTCAAGGAGAAACTCAACTATCATATTCGGCGATTCAAACAAGCTCAAGGAGAAACTCAACTATCATATTCGGCGATAGTTAATGAGGAAACCACGTAAAATGTGAAAATTTATGATAAAATTGAGATAGATGAGATAATATTCCTTTTAGAACCAAGGGATCTACAATGGAGAGATGATCCTCGGCAAATAATGACAAGGTATTTTGATACAACATCATATGTTGTACCCACTTACAAATACAGGATGCATTATGAGATTATACTCTCATCAATGGGGTCTGCGGAATTTCAGCACTTTTACCCAGCAAACACTAATAAAATGTTTAACTTTTCAAAAATTATAATAAAAAGATTGTCACCCCGGAAAAATGGGGAATAAGCACTATTCAAAAACGAGAATACACCCACCCTGAACAAAAGACTACTGCTTAATTTAACTATTGGAATTATATTGAAACTTTAATAAAGCTCTACTATATGAAAATGCTAATAGAAAGCATTCATGATTTATCAAAATCTATTCTAATAATTTTAAACAACATATAACAACTTGGTTTTGTAAGTGGTGGACTTTATATAGTCCTACATTAAACATTCTCCCTGAAGATTACAAAAAATTATATGCAGAATGGCTCGATGTCTCACCCAAAATTATACAATTACAGCAAGAAGATGTATATTTCAAAGGAATATCATTAATGTACTTCTTTATAGAATTCTCTATCCCCTGGATAATGAGATGAACAATAGAAGTCCAAACAGATGAACAAGGATTTTCATGTCTAAGACGAAAATTTCATACAAAATTCTGGAGTAAATTGCTTCACAAAGATGCGGAAGGAAAGCTTCATGGCAAAGAAATAATAGACTCAATCAATGTGTCAATTGAAGTCAGTCGAAACCAGATTGAGGTAATATCAGAAAAGGAAGAAATTAGTCCTTTCAAACAAATATCAGAAAATTACAAATGAAAAAGGGAGGTAATATCTAAATTTGAACTCCTTTCGTCATATATGGAAGAAGTTAAGAAAGATTCAGTAAAACATTTGGGTACGGACTTTACAGACGATATGTCCATAACTACGTCTAATGGCTTTGAAGACAAAGACAATTATTTAGCAGGAGAATATCAAAGTATGAATAGTACTGAGAAAATGGACATAGAAACATTTCTGCAATAATTCCAAAATCAAGTGGAAGAATCTTCCAGCACAAACAAGTCCAAAGGCAAGGGAGTTGTAACGGACTAAAACGACAAATTAGTTTTTTTTTTATAATTCTAAACTTTTATAAAGTAATGGGACCCTATGTCGGTTCAATAATGTAATATGACGTAATCACTTACATCATAAATTTTAGCACTTTCTTAGATCCTTCTCTATATAAGGATCCTTTTTCCCATTTTCTAAGGCAGGTGGCAGAGCCATCTATCCTTTGTATTTCCCTCTCTACTCTTGTAAATTTTTCAAATAAAATTTCAGTTGCTATCTTCTATCGCTATCTAAGCTGTGATAAAAGATCTTTTTAAGGTATAGTTCTTATTTTTAATTTTAACTCAAATTATTTATATCATTAGTTTAGCCTAAATGATAGGCTAAGCACCTCCTGACAGATTAATATCAACTCAAACTATTTGCAACATGGTAATTTGGACTGTTCCGATGTTTCTAAGGTCGAAATAGTGTAGTTGGAGAATGGAAAGATCTTGGCTTAGTCCGGAGTTTCTGTTACGGCCGATGTTAAGCCATGAGTAAGGCATTGTTTAGGCTATGTTGGAACCGTAAAAGATCTTTCTATCATCGAACTTTCTAACTCGTAAACGAACCAATAGTTACATCGAAGCGATCATGTCTTATTTGGTTACAAATGCCAAGGTCTGTATGACCGTGCGGACTACCGGCAGCCTTGGAACTGGAACTTGTTTGTAATTTTTGTATATTATTATTATTATTATTATTATTATTATTATTATTATTATTTTCATATTGTTATATTATTTTTATTATTATATATTATTATTATTATTTATATTTAATAATTGTATTAATAATATTTTATTATTATTATTTATTTATTATTATATATTATAATATTATTATTAATATTCTATTATTCTTTATTATTATTATTATATAATTGTTATTATTATATATTATTATTATTATTATTATTATTATTTATAAACAATTTGTGATAATAAAGAAATATGTGAATGATAGCAAAATATAATTACTTATGCATGTAAAATATAAATTAACTTTGTTCCATTTTTTTAAGTATAAAAATCTTAAATTAATTAACTTTTATCTTGTTAACAACTTTAAGGGTATTTCAGACATTTTGATTTAAAAAAGTGTTTACCAGCACTTATTTGCCAAACACATCAACTTTTTTTTTAACTTCAACGCTTTTATCCAAATACATAACTACTGATTTTAAAAATAAGTTCAAGCACTTTCAAAAGTACTTTTAAAAGCTATTTTTTAGCCCATCCAAACGGGTTAAAACTCAGTTTTTGACTTATTAGAGTGCTCGACAATTATCAAAATGACTTGTTTTAAGTCAAAAGCTAAAAACTAGGCGAGGGGTGCTTTTTTTTCAACTTAAAAGTCATTTTACGTTGACCATATATATTACCTTTTACCCTTAATTCTTTGATTATTATTATTATTTATTATTTTATTTTATTTTATTATATTATTATTATTATTTTATTATTATTACTTATTATTATTAGTAGTAGTAGTATTATTAATATTTTATTATTATTATATTGTTATTTATTTTCTTATTCTTTATTATTATCAACAGGATCTGGAGGCTGGCGGTAGTCCGCACGGCCCATCTAGATCTAGTTTAATACACGATCAAGACATACTAAAACGTATTATAATTTTGTTAAATACTTATCCTTAGCCCTTGATTGTATGGTAATCTTTTATCTAAGCATGGAAGGGAATTGATAATTCTCTCATTCTCTCCCAGACTTCTTATCCAGAGAACGCCTAACTTCCTAAATAAAGATTTTATTATGTATTATTTTACATCTTTCTTTGATGATAAAACTCTAATTACCATTCTAAAGGCACTCCCTTTAGAAAAAGATACTCAATAATTAATTCTTGACAAATTGATAATGTCAATTATGCAAGATGACTTTCACTTTTCTATACATGATTATGAAGAAGTTGTTAGTACTTATTTTTTGGACTTTGATGATTATTTTGACTACCACTGATAAGTTTGTTAATATTGCAGCATGGGAGATCCTCCTCGTTAGTCACAAGCACGTGGCAGAGGGGGCAGAAATCGAGAGAGAGGAAGATCGACCTCTCAGTCTTCTCAAAAGTCGTCATACGACTCATCATTTCCAATAATACGATTGGGAAATAAGAGATTAGTTAATTCAAAAATTGATGAAGCATCATCATCAACTATCAATTTAAGGGATATTCCAACAAACAGTCCATTATATGGGCAATTACAAGCATATTTGCAGACAAAAGAGCAAGGTGATACCTATGCTTCTTTGACAAAAGAGCGTGACAAACAAAAATGATCTGAATAAGCAACCACCAAAGAAATCATATTTCTTTTGGAAAACCTTGATATTCAGAGAAGTAATGAACCCTGGAAGATATTCTAAAGGTATCTAATAAATGGGTTATATTTCCCCGGAGAATCTTATAAGACTCGATCATATTACGAGGCTATTCTGGTTCATACAGGAAGTGCGGAATTCCAGCACTTTACTTCAGAACAGGAAAAAGAAGTTTATAACTTCTCTAAACTTATTATTAAACAGATTATATCTGTAGAGGAGTGGGGAATCTCCACCATGCAAGAAAGATAAGTTTAAGTCAACAAAATCAGTATGAACTTGACCTACAGGGATTATATCCAAGCCTTTCATAAAATATTTTATTATAATAATGACAAACATAAGCACACTTGGTTTATTAAAATCAGTGCAAAAGTGTTTGAACAAGATGTTCCAAATTGGTTCATTAACTGGTGGAAATATCATGAACCTTCGGTAAAAATTTTACCAAACAATTATTTAAATCTTTACAAAGAATGGATCAAGGTTTCCCTAACCAATTTATAATTATCAGATCACTTCTGTAATATAGAAAAAATAGATCAAATGTATTTTTTTATTGAATTTTTTATATCATGAATTCATAAATGGATCCCAGAGATAGGGTGTACCCCAGAAGAAAAAATCTCGTCTTTATCGGACTTATTATCACACAATTTTTGGGATAAGCTCAGAAGGCAAGAGCTAAAGACTGGCCAACCTCATGGTCAAGAGCTTGTAGATCAAATACAAGCAAAGATTAAAGAATACAAGAACATACCCCAAAAGAAATTTTCAGCTGAAAATTCTATCAAGCATATTGCTAGAAGTCTCTATTCAAGAAAGAGATAAAGATGAAATGATCAATGAATATCTTGAAGAGGTTAAAAGAAATTTACTACAAAACCTCTCAGAATTTGACAAATCAGATACTTCAATGAAAAGTGGCACTAGCAATGATATTGCAGATGCCCAATCTGACGATCAAGAGCTAAATTTGACAGAAAATGAGCTTGATAAAGTACAAGAGTTTTTGCAGTCCATTAAGGACCAGGAGAACCAGATAAGGATGAAAGGAAAAAGGGAAAAATAAAGTTCAGATTTCCGCCTTATCATGAATAGTAATACACTATTCAAACAGTAAAAATACTGTGTTAGGGAACCAAATAAGAGACCCACTCTTATCTTATAATTTGTATATATAAGAAGCACTCCTCCTCAGATGAGAGGTAGGAGCTCTTCTGTAAAATTCCACAACAGGATCTAGAGGCTTGTGGTAGTCCGCACGACCATCTAGATCTAGTTTAATACACGATTAAGATATACTAAATCGTATTATAATTTTGTTAAATATTTATCTTTAGTCCTTGACTGTATGGTAATCTTTTACCTAAGCTTGGGGACTGGCTAGATTATATACATATCGATGTAGCAGTTCTAACATGGGTTTAGATTGCCCCTTTTCATTCATTCTTAATGGGGACTTACAACACTAATGCTCGCTAAAATTAATAGTACATAACTATACTTCCATCTTAGAACCAAGCCAAAAGTATGATAAGTAGTTAACAAAATTATAATAAGAATTTATTCTGTCTTGACTAAATCCAGATATTTTATAAGAACCCTATAAAGAAATCATGCAGCTGGCATAGATATGAAAGGTATTTAGCCGGACATAGCCACGACGACAATAAAAATAAAGGAAATAGAATAATAAAAAGCAATTTTAAATTACCTAATAAGATTTCACTAGAGCTTGAATTATTATTTCTTCACAACAGAATATTTTACAAGAGAGAAGAGAAAAGAGAGAGAATAAGAATTTTACGGAAGAGCTCCTATCTCTCATCTATGATGAAGTGCTTCTTATATAGACAAATTATAAGATAAGAGTGGGTCCCTTATCTAGTTCCCTTACACAGTATTTTTACTGTTTGAATACTGTATTACTATTCATGATAAGGCGGAAATCTAAAATTTATTTTTTCCTTTTTCCTTTCATCCTTATCTGGTTCTCCTGGTCCTTAATGGACTGCAAAAACTCTTGTACTTTATCAAGCTCATTTTTTGTCAAATTTAGCTCTTGATCATCAGATTGGGCATCTGCAATATCATTGCTAGTGCCACTTTTCATCGAAGTATCTGATTTGTCAAATTCTGAGAGGTTTTGTAGTAAATTTCTTTTAACCTCTTCAAGATATTCATTGATCATTTCATCTTTATCTCTTTCTTGAATAGAAATTCTTCTAGCAATATGCTTGATAGAATTTTCAGCTGAAAACTTCTTTTGGGGTATGTTCTTGTATTCTTTAATCTTTGCTTGTATTTGATCTACAAGCTCTTGACCATGAGGTTGGCCAGTCTTTGGATCTTGCCTTGTGAGCTTATCCCAAAAATTGTGTGATAATAAGTTCGATAAAGACAAGAGATTTTTTCTTCTGGGGTACACCCTATCTCATGGATCCATTTATGGATCCATTGTATAGAAAATTCAATAAAAAAGTACATTTTATCTATTTTTTCTATATTAAATATGTGATCTGATAATTATAAATTGGTTAGAAAAGGGGAAACCTTGACCCATTTTTTGTAAAAATTTAAATAATTGTTTTGTAAAACTTTTATCGAAGATCCATGGTATTTCCATCAGTTAATGAACTAATATGGAACAGCTTGTTCAAAAACTTTTGCACAAATTTTAATAAACCAAGTGTACTTATGTTTGTCATTATTATAATAAAATATTTTATGAAAGACTTGGATATAATCCCAGTAGGTCAAGTTCATAGTGTTTTTGTTGACATAAACTTGTCCTTCTTGCATGGTGGAGATTCCCCACTCCTCTACAGATATAATCTTTTTAATAATAAATTTAGAGAAGTTATAAACTTCCTTTTCCTGTTCTGAAGTAAAGTGTTGGAATTCCGCACTTCCTGTATGAACCAGAATAGCCTCATAATATGATCGAGTCTTATAAGATTCTCCGGAAAAATATAACCCCTTTATTAGATACCTTTGGAATATCTTCGAGGGTTCATTACTTATTTGAATACCAGAGTTTTCCAAAAGAAACATGATTTCTTTGGTGGTTGCTTATTCAGAGCATTTTTGTTTGTCACCCTCTTTGTCAAAGAAGCATAGGTATCACCTTGCTCTTTTGTCTGCAAATATGCTTATAATTGCCTATATAATGGACTGTTTGTTGAAATATCCCTTAAATTGATAGTTAATAATGAAGATGATGCTTCATCAATTTTTGAATTAACTAATCTCTTATTTCCCAATTGTATTATTGGAAATGATGAGTCGTATGACGACTTTTGAGAAGACTGAGAGGTCGATCTTCCTCTCTCTCGATTTCTGCCCCCTCTGCCACGTGCTTGTGACTAACGAGGAGGATCTCCCATGCTGCAATATTAACAAACTTATCAGTGGTAGTCAAAATCATCATCAAAGTCCAAATAATAAGGAATAACAACTTCTTTATAATCATGTAAAGAAAAGTGGAAGTCATCTTGCATAATTGACATAATCAATTTGTCAAGAATCAAGTCTTGAGTATCTTTTTCTAAAGGGAGTGCCTTTAGAATGGTAATTAGAGTTTTATCATCAAAGAAAGATGTAAAATAAGACATAATAAAATCTTTGTTTAGGAAGTTAGTATTCTCTGGATACGAAGTCTGGGAGAGAATTATCAATTTCCTTTTTATATTGGATTTCGAAATCAAAAGGGGCTACTTGGGTCTGCCATCTAGCAAACATCAGATTTGAAGCATCATGTTTGAAATCTTTATCAAACATATATTTAACAGATTGAGCATCTATTCTAATCAAAAAGTTTTGATTGTAAAGATTATCTTGAAATTTCAAAACGCATTTTACAATACAAAGCATTTCATGTACTATAGTCGCATATTTGCGCTGAGCTTTAGTCCATTTACCTGAATGAAAACGAACAAGATATTCATGTTTATCATGAGGGTTAACTTTTTTAAGTATTCCTCCATAACCAATATTTGAAGCATCAGTTTCAATAATTTTGATCCATACTGGGTTAGCAAGAGTTAAACAAGTAAGGTTTTAATTTTTTGTTTAATACTTCTGACAAGCGTAGTAAGATTATCATTCCAATGTAATTTATTACCCTTTTTTAATCTATCTGTCAAAGGAGCTAGATCTTTAGAAAGATTTTTATAAAAAGGGAAAATGTAATTTAAACTTTCCAAAAATCTTTGTAACACAGTCCTGTCTGTTATAATATCAGAAATTTTTGACGCAAAATCAAAAGATCTTTGAATTGGAGTAATTTTTCCTTGACAAATTTGCTGCCCCAAAAATCTGACATCAGTTTGAAATAAACTCATTTTAGCATTAGAAATAACTAAGCCATTTTGAATAACAATCTTTTTGAAAACATCAAGATGTTTGATATGAGATTCTAGAGTTTTAGAATAAACGAGGATATCATCTATATAAACAATGATATAATCCATATATGGATTAAAAATATCATTCATAATTTTTTTGAAATTCTGATGGAGCATTTTTTAAATCAAATGGCATAACGTTCCATTCATACTGGCCAAAAGGAACATTAAAAGCAGTTATATAAGTGTGTTCCTTAAAGATTTGGATTAGCCAATATCGTGATTTTAAATCAAATTTTGAAAATATATTAGCATCATATAATCTTTATAAAAGATCTTTTTATTTGGAATAGGATACCTAATCCATTTTAAATTTTTATTTAAAGGTTTACAATTAATGACTAACCTGGGGACACCACGTTCTTTTTCTGCAGCTTTATTAAAATAAAACGTCGTACACGACCAGGGAGATTTAGAAGGTTTTATCAATCCTTTTGCAATAAATTATCAATTTCTTTTTTACAGAACTCCACTAATTCTTCATTCATTTGGCAGGGGCGAGACTTAGTGGGATATTACTTTTGCAGAAACAATCTTCATAAGGCAAAGTTACAATATGTTTTTCTTGTTCCAAAAAGCACTTGGATGATCTGCGCAAATATCAGCAGCCATTTGTCCAGCAATTAACTTTAATTTTTCCTGTACTTTAGCTGGCTGGAGAGTTTCTATGATATTCATGATATTAATTTCCATTTGTAAAGAATTAATGTGTTTCTGTTTTAAATGGATCAACGTATTAATATCTATAGTGATAGGTTCAGTTATAAACTCAAAATGAATGATATTACCATTAAAGGTAGTTGTAAATCCTTTTGCATCTAATTTTGAGAAAGGATAAATAGCATTTATAAAAGGGGTTCCAAGTATAATCGGAGGGTGCAACTGATTTTTTACTAAAAAGAAAAAATGAGGGATGCAAACCTTGCTCTGGCATATGCAAGTATTGGAAAATTTATACTTTATAACTAAAGCATGATTAGAAGCAGATTTAACAACATGAGTAGTTTTTTCGAAAAATCTTGAAGGAATTAATCCTTTCTGAATACAGCTAACATCTGCTCCACTATCAATCATAGCAGTAATAGTAATTTTAAAATCATTATTGATTAAAATGGTACATTTAATGTACCAGCGATGAGCAGTAACAATTTGCATCATTCCAAGGAAACTAATAGGTTTTGAATTAATAAGAAGAAGAGGCTCTTCATCTTTTTCCTCAATCTCCTTTCTTTTTTTAATTAAATTAGTTTGAGAAATATCATTCTCACTGTTTTGTAATTGAGAAATCCTGTGATTATGAATCAATTAGTTTTGTTTAAGAGATTTAATCTCTTTTTTCAAAGTTTCGACTTCATATTTTGAATCATCAAGAAAAGTATCTCTAGTTTTAACAATATCGTGGCCTTTTCTTTTTTCAAGACGAGAAAAAACTTCTTGTAAAGAATAAGGGCTAAGATTATAATTTTAAATTTCACTCTTCTTGGGTTTTTCAAAAGATTTTGAAGAAGAGACTTGAGAAGAAGTCATTTCTAAAATTTTGTTTCTGAGATTTTCATCAGAAACTTCTCTTAATAGTTCTATCACATTATCAGAAGAGATCATATTAAAATTTAAATCTTCAAATTTAGATTGGATCTTATCCAAATTTGAATCCTCAAATTGAGACTGGAGCTTATAGAATTCATCTTGTCCACACGTACAAGTATTACCTGTACAATTAACACATTGATTAGAATGATCAGATTTGTTACTATTATTATCTGAACTAGACTGATAAGAATCTGATTCTGATTCCGATTCATACAATAACTCATAAATTTTTTCATGAGTGGCTTCATCCAGTTCTGAAGCTTTAAGTTTTTCCACCTTACAATTTGGAGCAATGTGTCCATACTTTCCACATTTTCAACATTTAATGTCTTTCAGATCTCTTTTAGAGAAATTTTTGGCAAATCTAGTCGCCTGGCGATGAGCTGTTTTAGCTTCCTTCTTTTCCTTATATCGTTTTGAACGATGACGTCTTTTGTAGGATCTCTTTTTATCAATCTCTTCATGAGATTTCTTCTTTCTATTAGGGTGAGAAGGTCCTTCAATACCGAATTGTGCACAAAAGTCTCCTAATTGATATCTTTTTTACATTTGGTTCCTTTTGATTTGCTGAGCTAGCTTTAGCTCATTGCACATATTTAATTCTTCTTGTGTGCAAGTGCCTATTAGCTTTCCATAAGTGTAGTTATCATAGGGAATATCAGTAAGATCTCCTCTTAGGGTTTTCTTAACCCTTTCCACAAATAAAGGAGGAAGTCGGTCTATAAATCTGGCTTTCCAATAACTTATTTTACTTTTCGGTAAATGCATGACTTTGTTTAGGAAAGTATCTTATACCATCTGAGTTCTCCTAAGTGTCTACACTTTTAAGATCATTTAGAAGAGTTCTAATAGTTTCATTCTGATTGGAAAATCTTCCATTAAAATGTTCCAAAATTGTGAGGACTAGGGTATAAATCGCATCCTCAATTTTTTGACTGGTTATTTATTCTGCTGGCTTTCCTTCTTCGCCAGTAACTATTTCCCTTTTTATCTCCTCTTTATATGCATTTGTAATAGCATACCTTTCTTCGGGAGATAGAAAATTGTCCCACCATCCTCGAAGTTGACCTGTAAATCCTGAAATAATCATCTTACAGGTAGCATGGTCAGAATTATTATTAGTATGCCTACAAATAGACGAATACATCAACATTCGATGTACCATAATGAAAACTTGTAGATTTGTCAAAGCATCTAGATTCCATTCATAAACCTCGTTTCCACTATATGACGTGTTAGTTTGATTCCACTCTCTTTCCTCTATCAAGACATCTTGAGGAGTTGGACGAGGGTAGTAGTAAGTCATCATAGATGGAATAGTAGCATAGACACCTTTACCAACAATTTTTTGTTGATTACGATAATCATATTTAAACCTTCTAGAATTAATCTCAAAAGTTTGTAAATTATTATTTTCAGAAAATTGCCCTTCAATTTTATTAATATTAATATCTAAAAAATCATTTGTAAGATCAAGAGGTTTAGTACTTAAACCAGAAAGTTTCTTATCAATAAGACTTTCTAAATCACTGCAAGATTTTTTTCCTTAAAATCAATAGTATCAATGGGACGCTGAATATGCGTAGGTACATTTAAAGGAGTTTTAGAAGTAGAAGCAATATTTTCTTGTGGATTCTTTTGAAAATCCTTTACCAAAATAATTAATTCATCTAATTTTTTGTCTAAAGAACTAATATGTTTTCCTAAAATTTTAACGTATAAACTCAAATAATTATTTTGAACAATTAAATTATTAATTTCATTAATGATTATTTGGGCAACATCAGTTTGAATAAATTTTTGAAAAGCTGGAAAAGTTAACCCAGTATTATTAGGTAATATAAACGGAGATTGGGGAGGATAGATGACTTCAGTAATAGAACCATCACTTTCTTTAAAAGTTCTTTCAATATCTTTGATATATAACGACAAATAAGTTGTTATAAACCAGGGGACAAAATAAATAATTTTATTATGTAAAACACAAGTTTCATAAAAATCTAGCGATAGATTATTTAAATCATTTTTGACTATAAGCCTCAAAAAACCAAGTTCTAAACTTGTTCCGTTTTTTATTTTGAAATACATTTTGGATATGTCTTCTAGCCAGGGATACTGGACTAAAATCAATTTTGTGACTCATTATAATTCACACACTGTTTAGATCTGACGTCTTATTAACGTCAAAGTCCATCTCAGATGGAGTTGGTTCTAATTCAGACAACTTATTTGTCGCCTGCACAATATTAATTTTGGGGTCAATTCTTACCCTTTCAACTAATCTGTCACTCACAGTATCACTTAGAGTGTGCAAAGATAAAGGTCTACTTCTAGCTGATCCGTAAATAGGAACATCAAGATTAATAGAAGAAATATGTTGTATATCCAGCAAATCTCTACAACTAAAAAATGATCTCCTATTATAAACATGAGGTTTATCATTAAACTCAATGTAAATCTTTCCATCAGGATTTTGAGTAATATGAAAATATTCACTTATTTTAAAAATAAGTTTGAACACTTTCAAAAGTATTTTTTAAAAATTAATTTTTTTAAGCCCATCCAAACGGGCTCTTAGCATGTCGATTGACTACAAGTCTAATTCTAACGCTTTACGTCGTCGGTGGTGAGATGCGTGAGAATAAGGTTGTGAATGGTGATGGTATAAAAGAATTGATATATGAAGATGTTTGCAATGTTAAATCGGAGTTAGAGGCCAAAGGGAGTCTTAAAACAAAAGTGCAAGTTAACGGTTTCGTGGTGGCAGAGTATTTCAAATGAATATGTACATAGTCTTTACTTTGAATGATCGTATCTCCCAATCTAAATCAAGTTAGACGGCCTACTACCTATCAAATGAAGGTTTTTGAGTCTAGTTTCACACGAATTAAACCGTTCGTCAATCAAATGTCGGAGTACAAAGTTGTGAGTTTACTAATACAAACTGTTGAGGCAGAAAAAGACCTCGCGGATCAAGGTTTAGGGCGAGGGCCCTGCTTCCTAGGGATGTAGCCCCGTGAGGCCAAGGACTATATGGGTGGGGTTTTTGTTATAGAAAACAAGACTTGGCAACAACCCCATTTTGTTTCATTAACAGTTAGGAGCTCGTTCTCTCTCTAAATTTCCTCCTTCTAGCATCAAGAAGCTAAGGTCAACTTATCCCCACTATAATTCATTCGTATTTCTAGATAGAGTCACAACTCACATCGTATAGGTTCTGAATTGTTGCGAATTATAGGATTTCAACCTAGAGAAGAGGCATATACTGGAGTATTCTCATTCACTAGCCCATTGAGGCTCATTTGTTGGTCATTGATATTTATTTGTTGATCCAGCGAGACTTATTTGTAGCCACCGAGGCTTGTTCGTTGGCAGTAGAGGATCATTTGTTGGTCACTGAGGCTTATTGGTTGATCCAACGAGACTTATTTGTAGCCACCGAGGCTTATTTGTTAGTCACTGAGGCTTATTGGTTGATCCAACGAGACTTATTTGTAGCCACCGAGGCTTATTTGCTGGTAAGTTAAGACTTACTTGTTAGTCTATAAAAGACTTATTTGTAGCCATTGTGGCTTATTTGCTGATAAGTTAAGACTTACTTGTTAGTCTATAAAAGATATTTGTAGCCACCGAGGCTTATTTGCTGGTAAGTTATGATTTGCAGAAAAGAGACATGTATGACGTATAAGTTGTACCTATAGATGTCACGTAGGATGTGATGGGATGCACCTAGAGAAGTAGAACTAAATGTTGTTTCACGATACTCAGTTTATAAATTACCTTCGGGTTCTATCTTTATTACTGTCATTACGTTTTGTGTCTTCCTAGTAGAAATTCTATTCTCACTGGATATGTTATCTACCTTACATACTCAGCACATTATTTCGTACCGACATCGTATTACCGGGGACCGTGATTCATGCCACAGCTCCAGATTCATAGGTTGACAGAGCCCGTTAGCAGATTCAGACTATCATTTGTAGATTGGTGACCTCCATTTCTTCCAAGGATAGCCGAGTCCAGTATATTGATTTTGTATGGATATTAAGGTTTATGGGTAGGTTAGGGACTTGTCCTGACCACAGTAGCGATTGATAGCCTCTTACACAATTTTTTGTAGACAAGTGACACTTGTTTGTCAGTTGATAGCAGTTGTCTAGTGGAGGATATATGTGTGTATATGCCGTAGAATTTATGGTTCAGATGATAATCTCTATCCTCCAATTATTTCCCTATTTGTCGATTAAGAGACTTACGGGTTGGTTCACTCGGTCAGGTATGACATTAGGTGCCAATCTCGCCTTCAAGGTTTGAGGAGTTACATTAACCCAACACTCATCACTATGAAGTAGAATGTTTTCCGGCATACCATCTATGGTTAGTTCTTCCAAAGTACCATCCCTTTATTTCAAATCACCACATCAAAATTCCTCAAGACATTTTATTGCTTTCTGATATTGTATTAAAAATCTTCTGCATAGTTACCAAAAGAAAAATTGTTCATTTTTTACCAGTTCAATGAAAACTGCATTCATCTCCAAGATTTTCAATACGTTCTTTTCTCTCTCTTTTACTGCCAAAAGGGTGAACCATCCTGACTATGGTTGGTAATGAAGTTAATGCATTGTACATATGTTAATGTAGGATTGTTAGTCGACCTAAAATTTTTATCAAGATCCCACATTTCATCCAAAAACATAAGTGCACAGCCTATCACAACTTTTTTCTCTAAATTCAGAGTCAATACGAGTAATGTCACACCAGATTACCGTCTCATACTACCTACTGGATTATTGCTCGTGAACTGTAGAAGAGCACATTATAACACAATAGTTGATTTAACATGTTAAGAGGGAAGTAATTGTAAGCCTCTCGACAAGGGCAGACCCACATAGAGTCCGCTCGAGTACCCATTAATCTCGTCTCGGAATATATATATGTGTAGAAATTAAAAGACATTTGTATAAAATTAACATAGAGCATCCCATGAACAGATGATCTAACTGGTTCATTGGCTCTTGGTGGGTGCGTTAAGACCCTTTTAGTGTTGCTGAACTTGAATTTTTAATTTTTGACTCCGCCACTTAAAAAAACACCCACATCCTTAAAATTTTAGATTAACCACTTCCAAAAAGTCAATTCTCTTGGAAAAAACTCCTATTTCAGGTGTACTGTGAAAGAAAGAAGATCATTTGTTTTATCTTTGGTCTCACTTGTCCCAAAAAATCTATTTTTGGAAACTTGACGGACAAAAAAAGGCCTATTTTAGGGGAAGTGATTACAAAAAGATGTGGAATTGCCAGAAGCTGTACAAATTTTTTTTAAAAAAACAAATGATGAATGGTAGAATCTTGAAAATTGAGTTGCACATCGAGGAGAGTAGAGAGAACGAAAGACGTACCAGCCTTTTAAAAAGGAACAGCAGCCACTGCTATGATGATCAGGCTGCTGATCATGGTGGATGTAATCAGGAGGCGGATATTGATCGTTAAAATATCCCTGATAACTGGGAGGTCCTGGTGGTGGCGGCGGTGGTGGTGCTTCACCGTAGTACCCAAAAGGTTCTGGCTGTCCTGGAGGAGGATATCCTTCTGGCCCTGGTGGTGGTGGAGCATAACCTAACAATCAAGTTAAACAAAACAAAATTTAGTAAAAAATAGAAACTAATTTGGATATAAAATCAGTGTCTTAATTAATTGAACTTGCCTGGTGGAGGATAGGGACCTTCATGAACATGCTGGTAACTCATTGTTTTTGCTTGGGACTGCTACCACTAATGAATTGATGATGAGATTTTAAAGGAGGAAGATTTGGTGTGTGCCTTTAAACTTAGCAGCTAAGGAAAATTTTTCGTATAGGTCACGTTTAACACCTATCCAAATATTATTGTATTCCTCCGTCAATTTTTATGTAATTTACTTTGATTTATCATCTGTCTTATTAAATAATAATTTAATTTTAAGAAAATAATTTATAATTATACAAATTTTTATTTTTTATTATAAATTATAAATAAAAAAATCAAATCTTTCTTAACAATCAAACTAATTAAAAATAAAATGAGAAATTATAAATATTTTTTTTTAAAATTCATTCTTTCTTAACGAATTAAACTAATTAAAAATAAAGTGAGAAGGAAAGAGTATATTTATTATTTTATGTACTGTCATGTCTATTATGACACCTACTACTTTAACCACTAGCAATATAACACCAAGTAACGATTCACGTGTTGTACTAAAGATGACGCTCTTGCTACTTATTTGTCATTTTCTTTTCTTACCCAATCTATATGCTTCACCTACCATTTTTCTTAACTAAAGCCGCTTGTTGGCAGTTACATGATTTCATTGTTTGGGTCTATTTATTAACATAAATACAGGAAATTATTGATATTAGAATAAAGTTGTACATAATTTATTTTTGGTAAAATTATGTATTATCTATTAATGTTCTAACTAAAATTTAAAGTGTAAACATTTTATTATTAAAAAGTACAGTAAATAATGCGAAAGATGTATTAAACAACAATTAATTTTGTAACATCACACAAATTTGAAACAATTAAATATAAGCTAAGAAATTAAAAATATTCATTTTTGGAAATGAAGGGGAAAATCTAGAAATTTGTCTAAGTTAAGAAAATGAGTTTTGGTCATTTTCAATCGATCATAATTTCTAGCTTAGGATGAGTTAGAGATATTTCATGATATGGTTGGAAATTTGTTGGAGAGATCTTTCCAACGCAGTCGAGTTTGCAGATTTTCGATATCGTGTGACGGATTTAAGGAAGGGCAAACTATTCTTTTCACCAATTAATTTCCTATTTCATTTTTAGGGGTTTATTGGGGTAAAAATTAAGTTTAGGTCAGTTTTAGAAAATCAAAATCACGCTTAGGACTTGGAGAAGAGAGAAAAGACGAAGGAAAGAGAGAAAAGTCAAGAATTCGCCAAGAACGTCAAGATTTGCTAGTGAATTTCATCGGGGGTGATCACTATCAAGGTATGTGAGATCTTTTCGTGTTGGGTTAGTTCACCCACGCACCAACTTGTTTAAATTCCGCGATAATGAGTTGGTTATATGATAAAAAGTGAAGTTCTTGAAGAACATTGTTGAATTCTTGTTAGCTGAGTTGTTGCATGCCTAGGGTTGGTTTGCTTCGTGTTTCCGAGTTGTTTTTTGAGTCAAATCTATTGGGTATTGAGGGTACTAATGATCCTAAGTGTTTGGGGAAAGAACCATGGAAGTTTAGAGGGTTTAGAGATGAAAATCGAAGGAGAAAAGTTGAGAACGTCTGTCCGTAGGGCCTTGGGGAGCCGCGCCATCCAGAGCATCCCATCTTGACCTCTAAAGTTTGGGGCCAAGTGCCCCACGCCTCTCAAACCGCCAAGGACGCCAGTTCACCCAATTCATCCCCACTCTTTCCTACTAGTTCCTAAGTGATGTACCCATGTTTCTTAGTTGATTCCAACATTCTAAGGTACATCTAAACATCATGAAATCATCCATAAACATGAGATCATGAATGTTGAACCCATAATCCAATTCAAGGAAGGTTAAGATCAATGTCAAAGAAGTTAATGGTCAAGTCTAGAAGTTAAGAAGTAAGTTAAAGCAAAGTTCTTAAGAGTTCTCAAGGGTCTTTAACAATGTTTTAGCTTTGTTTTAAGACTCATGTTTCAAGTTAAGTAAATAGTAAATAGTAAAATTGAAGTTCATTTATTCAAAAATATATGGGAACTAAGTATTCTCAAAGAGAATTAAAATGTTTTCACATTTAATTAAGAAAGGAAACTGAGATTTTCAAAGAGCCTTCAGGCTAGTTTTCAGAAAAAAGAGTAATAGCTATATAAAATGAAGCAAGCAGGGAAACTAAGATTTTCAAGATAGCCTCTAAGCATGTCTAATCTCAAATTACAGAACAAGTATGTATGTATTAAAAACATAAGAGTCAGTATATTTTGGGAGTAGTACTGAGCACCGAACTGAGGACAAGCATGAGTTCAGATAACTCACATCTCCATGAAACCACGTAGTCACCATGGGTAGAACCCTCTTCGCAGTAGTCTAGCGGATCCATTAGGTTATTCAGGTCTTATACCTTTGGCCAGATATAGGATGTGCTGGCAGCGTGAAGTAGATCTATGTATCATCACTATATCTCTTAAGTGATGATTGTCGGTTAGAGAAACTCCCACAAAAGCTAAATGTATTTATATATATACATCAGTTTATTTGTATTTTTATATACATCTTAGAGTTAATTGTATCCTTGTATACATTCAAAGTTTACAATATGTTTTCAAACAATTTTTCTTTATATTGCACTTGCTTTTAAATGGATTTATATTGAAATAAGTTGGTTAAATTGAGTTATGTTATTTATGGGTTGAGCAGAGCCAAGCTAATTATTCCCTCCTACTGTATTCAAGCTTAAGTTGTTGTTTTAACATTCTAACTCGCATACTCGTACATTCAGTGCACTAATTATAGTTGACCTGCATCGTATCATGCTGCAGCAGGTAACGAGGATCGGCATCTAGCGTGCTGTTGATTGAGTTGAGCACTCCAGAGTTAGTTGGTGAGCCTTCTTGCATTCCGGAGGACCCTTTTTACCTATTTTTCAGTAATTTTCTTTATTAGGATGTTACAGGGTTTGTCCTAACATACATCTCAGTTTTAGAGGCTTCATAGATAGACAGTTAGATTTTAATCCTTTGATCTTTTCATTATCTTTCTATTTGTTAAGACTTGGGTTGCCACTTTAGGCTAGTTGAATCCTTAATATTTAAAACATTCTCAGTTTTTTTCAGTTCAGTTAAGTTTGATTATTATAGTTATTGATTGTTGTATTCCGCTGAGTTAAATAAGTCAGGCCAAGGGTCCGCTCGAGGCCAACAATGAACTTCGAGTGCTGGCCATGGTGTAGACTGGGGTGTGACAAATTCTCTCTCAAGAGTTAACACACAAACCTTCATTGAAAAAGTGTTTAAATTATTATATTTTTCATTTTATTTTATATATTATTATTTTTCAATTATGAATAAAAGTTTCATTGTTTTTATTCAAAATAATTAGATGTAAAATATCTTATTTGATCAATGTTTTGTACATTAAAAACTATAGTTATAAACCCGAATATGTCAATGGAATTTTTTATTATTTTCCATGGTTTTTATTTTTTATGATCTTGTTCTTTTTTCATAACTTCATCTTAATTATTAAAAAGTAATTGAATTATTATTTAATAAGTGTTTAGTCTTTATTCTTACAAGACTCTACAATTTTATTTATTCATTTTTATGCAACTCTTATGGTAGAGACTATTCATCAAATATAATTCTTATTTCTGTAATTCAATTTGATCTTAGAAGAAGTGATCCTAGCTCATAAAATTCTTGATTAGTTGTCACACAATCTTTTGAGCTACGAAGATTATAAACATTCTATCAATGAGGGAGACACACAAATACATTGATTTTTTGACTCCACCATCATGACAATAACCATATAAAACTTAATTCAAGGAAAAGATTATTTTAACTACATAAATAAAATCTCAACTTCACGAACTTAAATGCAACATCAGGAAAAAGAATGCAAAAGGTCTTTGACCAACTTCACATATTTATATGCAATATAAAAGAAAAATGGAAGTGCTAAGGGCATCTCTAACCCTACACTCTATTTTACTCTCCAAATATAGAGTTCTCTATTGTTTCATACAATCAACTTCAACTCAATTCTCTATTTTACTTTCTAAAAAAGAATTTTTTCCTCTGTTCTTAATATTATATTATCATTTCTCTTTCATTCTTATTTTCTTATTTCATATAAATCATTTATTTATTTTTCCCGACGATTACTTTATATTCTCATGTGAAAAAAATTTAATTTTTTCAAATTTTTTATTTAATATAAGTTATATGTTATTCTAAATTTTTAAATATCATAAATTGCACTGAAAAAATATTATATAATATATAAATTAATGAACAAATTCAAATAAAAGTAAAATACGATTACATAAACATTAGGGATAATGCACAAGTATCCCCTCAACCTATGTCCGACATCTCGGAGACACAGTTATACTATACTAAGGTCCTATTACCCCCTGAACTTATTTTATTAATAATTTTCTTCTCCTTTTCGGCCTACGTGGCACTATCTTGTGGACCTCTCCAAACTAGTGCCACGTAGGCCGAAATGGGGTAGAAAATTACTTATAAAATAAGTTCAGGCGGTAATAGGACCTTAGTATAGTATAACTGTGTCTCTGAGATGTCGGACATAGGTTGAGGGGATACTTGTGCATTTTCCTTAAGCATACCATAAAACACTCAATTTTTAGAATTAATACGTTGCTCCCATAAATGCTCCACGAATGCATTACTGAGTTCAAACTGAGCATTTTTGTCCTTAATTTTATTATGTCTAGATAAAAATTGTTCAGATAAGAGATTTTCATCTAACACCATTTCTGTCATTGTAGTTGAAGCCTCTACGACATCTTGAATTGGTGCATTAAGATCACGTCCTCAATTCTTACGTCATGTAGTATAATACATGTAGTCATTATATCATATATCACTTTCTTTATCCAAAAATGTGACGGTCTTGCAATAATTGCAAAACTCCGAAACTAGGTTAAAAATCACCTATGTAAGTGTGAAGTGTAAGCCTCTTCGAAAATGATGATTTTCAAAAGCCCATCTCTTTATGCACTCATGAAACTAGGATGTGTTCATGGCTGAAAGAACACAATTGTGAGAACCATAAATGGTAAAGGGTTAATTGTATGACATATTTTTTTCTAGGTATACACCAATGCTCGACGGTTCAAGGATATCGCATGTACCGCTTGACTGAGTATATCTGACATATGTTCACTAAGGAAACTCCAAGGGGAAACCTACTTATTCATATGCAATTAATTCTTGCTTGTAAAGTACACATACTTGTCTGTTTCTTTGTCTTGGAGTCATTCCCCATTCATGCGGGGGATTGTTGGGTTTTAAAAGGTGTGGATGGAAAATGAAAAGTTGCGACTTTTATGAAAAATTATGACTTTTATGAAAGGTGAAGACCTTTCCGAAAGATTATGATTTTTCCAGAGGTTTGTGACCTTTCCGGTAAGGCACAATAAGAACTTTTTTCGCACTATTCTTTTTTTCTATAAATTGAGGGATTTCATCTCATTTTAAAAATATAATTTCTGGACTTCTTCTACTTCTACGTAATCTAGTATTCTAAGTATACTTTACTGCGGTTGAGTGGCCTATTGACACCAACATTTTGGGTATCAATACACGGATGATTGAGATCAAACTATCATGGGATGACATATTTCAAATCTAACCTCGGATATTAAAGGGAATAATTTTCTCCTGGAGACACTTTGTATTCAGTGGGTTTGATCTTCTTTCTGCTTTTCCTGATTCTGTATCATAGGAATACAAGATGAACAACATTTTACGGGTCATTGAACTTTATGACTAAACTAGTTGTTGATGTAGTATATGGTGGATCGTTCATGAGCAAAGAATTCCCTGAGATTTATGGTTGTCATGAATGAAGTATCAAAGAACCACAGAGCTTGACACACAAATGATGTAGAGGTTGGACCCTTGGGTTCACATTTAAACTCTCAGCTGAACAAAGAAAGAGAGAGGAAGAACGGGACAAAGACATGTCCCAAATGAAAAATCCAAATGGACCTTATCATGAAACATCTCACTGCTGGTCAAGAAAAGGTAAATGTTGTAGGTGCAACAAACTGGTATGAGGAGCAAGATGTTGACTTTGATGAGGAGGCAAAGTATTTGAAAAATCTGGAGTGGGTTTCCGAAATTATAAGTCAGGCAACCAGGGTTATAATGATGTATATCAAGGTAGGAACTATCAGCAAGATGGCCAATATGAGGAAACAGAGAGCAAGACAACTGACAAACACGAGAAGGGATACAAAAATAAGTAAAATGGTGTGTATGTACCTCCAGGTAACAAAGATCGAACAAGTAGTGGTTCTAGCGGATCGAGGATGGAAGATATGTTTTAAAAAGGTTCTACATATAAGTTTTCGAGTAGATAACAAATACTTTAAACAAAAACAGGATCTACAACAATTGCAATTATGTAAACAAATTAACACAACAGTGGAGATTTGCAGAGACTCAAACTGTACAGTAGCAAAACTCAAAAGTAAAACACTTCATTCAAGTTTAGGGGGTTAGTCAACAGTCAACACCAAATTGAATACTTTATAAATGTTTTTATATTGATAAATAAATAGCTGGCAAATTAAATATTTTCATCTTTTACTCCAGACACACTTGATAAGAAAACAAATCTCTTAAGTTTCTCACACTACTTTGAGAAACTTTAAGTAGTTTCTCACATAATGTGCATTATCATTATGTTATTTGTCTTAGCTTCAACTCTTCGAATATTCTAGATTTCTTTTTGAAATACCTTTAATTAAGTAGTAGATAAATGTTTAACACTTCTTACGAGTTTTAACTGTTATAAAGGGTATGTTGGTCAGAATAAAATAACAAAAAAAAACTTCAATGGACCATGTTGACATTCAAGATATGTTGGATTGGCTCTATTAATAGTAGATTTCAAAAATTGACAAACAATACCATGCAGAATTTGAAGAAGCAAGTAGAAGGCACACATCTTGCGCAATTAACTTCTGATTCAATTTCTTCTATTCCACCAATCGAAAAATATAAAGAGGTTATTTTTGATAGACTTCAAATTTGTTTAATTTATTATGTCTAAAATACAGTAAGTCAGTATCAAATAAATTAGCACTTAATAATTGAACTTAGCTTTGCACAGAACTCTGAAGCAACATATACTCCCTTCGTTTCAAAAAGAATGATTTCTTTCTTTTTTAGTCTGTTTAAAAAAGAATCACCTCTTTTCTTTTTTAATAACATTTTAGTTTCAGCTTTTCAAATGACATGTTTAAAATCAAAAGATTGAAGGACAATTTAGTACTTTTGAACCACAAGATTCAAAATTCTTTTTTATTTTCTAAAATTTCATGTCAAGTCAAACCATATCACCTTTTTGAAATGGAGGAAAGTAATATTTTTTTCAATTATTTTGATGAAACCTCTAGTTGATGCTGACTCTATACTCCACATAAGAAAGTAATAATTTCAATGCTTAAAAAGACAATAAAGTTGATGGAAATTATTATTTTACAATATCTCCTTTAGCATCTTTGTCTTGTAGCAAATATTTTATTGATCTTCTATATGTCGTAAATTAGAGGAATAAAGAAGAAAAAGAATTGATAAGTCTTTGTTTATTAGTACCTATTTTTTTTCCCTTTCACATGAAAAGAATTAAGTGCAATTATTGAAGATGAAAGATAATTGGAGGATGAATTTTGACTGAAAAAACAACAAAGAATTGCTCATTTTGTTTAAGAGTACTATAGATCACATGTATGCTCACTCACTTGCATCTCTAATCATTAATTAAAATTATTTGATACACATCTATTCTGATCATTATTCTTTACTTGCAGGATTAGATTTATGAAGAATTAGAAGAAACTGAAAAAAGATGGCTCAAGAATGTGGTGCAGTGATAGGTGCCATAGACTTTCTGAAGAGAAGACATTTAGATAATTTCATAATTAATCATCAATTGAACGATGCTAGATGTCAACTAGTATGTGTGTGTCTATTTCAGGCAAAACTTGAGGAGGTTTTCCCTGAGAACACGATATCGACACATGTAGGGGCCTTATTTCAACAAGCTAATGATGGATTTTCTGAGATATGTACTCACATGAATCAACTGTACACCATCAAAATGGCAAAGGTGCTGGAAATATTTAAACTCAACAATGTTGCTGAGCGACTCGAAGCAGGTTCAAAGCCATCAATATCAAGTAGAGAAATGATACTATAGGTGTTGGAAATACTCCGACCCGAGAATATTGCTGAAAAAATCAAAGCTTCAAAGTCGTCTAGCAAAATCACTACTATGGAGATGGTGAGGTTTATCGATTTTTCGCTTACTTATGTAAAGGATCATGCCCTTGTGGATCTGCGATGTCTATGTGCTTTCTTCATATTATGTGCAAGTCGATGCATTGAGCATGAGAATATGCATGATTTCTTCATCCATATTGAGAATGTAGCTTATACTTCACTACAACTATATTTCAAATGGATCGACGAATGTATACATGTGAACATTATGAGGGGCACAGTTGATATACCGTGGTTTCACGGTATAATTGATACTTTTTCCTTAAGTTTAGTGTGTCCGAAAAGCCTTTTTGTGCTAGTTTTTATATAAGTTTCTCTTTGTTTTGCAGGAAACTGTCCAAAGCTGAATGCGGAGATTTGAGCGAAGAAATGCAGAAGAGACCACCTACGGAGCTTATGACGGTCCGTCGTGCTTGTGACGGTCCGTAGGTGGCAGCGTAGTGCAGCTGTTGAAGGAAGATGGGGAAGTCTGACCAAGTGTGGGATTACGAAGCTTGTGACGGTCCGTCGTGGCTATGACGGTCCGTCCTGCAGGTTCGTCGTGAATTTCAGAGAAGTGATCCCAGTACCCAGATTCCAAGAATTGAAGTGTTTTGGAACGAAGACCCTCGACGGACCGTTGTGCCTATGACGGTCCGTCATACTTGCCGTCGAGGGGAATGAAGAGAGCAGCAGAAGAAATTGCACAAGTATGGGATGACGGAGTCCATGACGGTCCGTCATGACCACGACGGTCCGTCGCGAGGTCCGTCGACCCAGCCGCATTTTGGCAGATTTCCAGCAATTAGAATCCTTGTTTAATTAGGTTTTTGTTTTTTTATAAATAGTTCGAAAAACCTCGTTTTCGAGGTTAGACACCAGATAATTAGACTCTTAGATTGTTAAACTCCGTATTGGTAAACATTGTATTGTGAGATTCTTGATAATCATTAGACTTT
>NC_028641.1:38278774-38279163 GCF_001406875.1 Solanum pennellii
GTCCTTAAGAGACGTGAAGACTGCAATTTAGTACTAAACTGGGAAAAGTGTCATTTCATGGTGAAAGAGGGTATTGTGTTGGGTCATCGCATTTCAGAAAACGGAATAGAGGTTGATCGAGCTAAAGTCGAGGTAATAGAGAGACTTCCCCCACCAATCTCTGTGAAAGGTGTGAGAAGCTTTCTTGGGCATGCAGGTTTTTACCGGAGATTCATCAAAGACTTTTCAAAGATTGCACACCCATTGTGCAAACTGCTGGAGAAAGATTGTAAGTTTTGTTTTGATGAATCCTGTCTTAAGGCATTCGGTGAGCTAAAATAAAAATTGGTGTCTGCGCCTATCATTATTTCTCCGGATTGGAACAGTCCATTTGAGGTGATGTGCGATGC
>NC_028641.1:38282252-38283158 GCF_001406875.1 Solanum pennellii
TTCCCGTGCATGATCTTTGCCCTCTGCAGGTCCGCAGGTGTGCCCATATGGCACGTAGATCAGCTTAAGACCCCGCAGGGCACCGTTGACGTCGGCCTCATCAAAGACGAGGCCAATGAGTTGTCCCCACGCATAGGGCCCCGTCCAGAGCTGCCCCCACTTGCTGATGATCTTGCTGATACGGTAGCCCAGGCCCGCACAGCTACACAGGTGTCCACTGACACTACCCCAGTCGAGTCTATCCCGGGTAGTAGCACAGCCCCGAGCTCCTCTCGCACAGCCCCTCTACCGACACTGGTCCCGCTTGCAAGGGTCCAAAAACTAGAGACACAAATGGCCACTCTTCTACATCATATCCAGCCGTGGATGAAGAAGTCGATTACTGAGTCCGAAGAGCGCCTAGAGATGAAAATGGTGCAGTTTACAGAGCGGAAGATCGATGAGGTTAACCAGCGCCTGGACGCCTTTGAGTTGAGAGTGCTAGCCCAACCAGCCCCTCCGGTGGATGTGTCGACTCTTCAGGCTGCAGTCGACAGTCTTCGTGCAGACATCGACACGATCTTAGAGGCTAGGGTGCCGGAGTCTGAGGCCCCTTCTATCGAGCCTGCTGAGGACACCGTGTTGGCCGCCCTTTTTGCTACTTCAGAAATTCCACCACCTCCCCCTTGAGAGAGTTCCAAGTGGCGTAGGGGTCGAGCAGAGGACGAGGCGCGAGCAAGGAATAAGGAGCGCCGAGAGATGGAGGCTGCACGGAGAGCCTCACCTGCTGAGGAGGGGGCGCACCAGATGAGAGCATCAGAGTTAGCGGCTGGGGCGTGTAGCTCCCGCACTGTAGATATAGCAGGAGGCACTACTGATGGTGCGGTTGTTGCTGAGGACACCACTGAGGGTGTCCAGATTGCAGAG
>NC_028641.1:38285036-38285509 GCF_001406875.1 Solanum pennellii
CAATAGGTATGAATGAGTGTGACTTTGTTCTGAGAGCGAGTGTTGAAAAGTAATCCTTATACTCAAACTAAAATCATTGTGTAAAAAATGAGGATTTTGTTCTAAAGTGAGGACACTAGTTGCATTACCGGAATTGTTAGCAACTCGGTGAGAAATTGAAGAGGACAGATGTTAATGCATGGTGAGTCTTTGTCATGTTCTGATCCCACGAAATTCAAGCCTAATAGTGATAGCATGCATAGATTTGATGAGATTAATCGGGATTGATAGCCAAATGATTGCAAAGGATAAAACATGGATACTATTGTACAAAGATTGTGTAGTGAGTCATAGTGCGTCGCTTGAGGACAAACAACGAATTTAAGTTAAGGGTGTTGATATACCGTGGTTTCACGATATAATTGATACTTTTTCCTTAAGTTTAGTGTGTCCGAAAAGCCTTTTTGTGCTAATTTTTATATAAGTTTCTCTTT
>NC_028641.1:38286783-38310466 GCF_001406875.1 Solanum pennellii
ATTAAAATCCAACTGTCAAAGCTGTTAAGTGTCTCTTTCAATTTCGTTAGTTATTTTCACTCATTTAGAATTAGAAACCCCCCTTTTATTGTTTTTACTTTCCAAGGAAGTCATTGACCAAACAATAGTAATAACAAGTTGAAGTTAACTCTAGACTATTTTCCTCGTGGGAACGATCCCAACCTCACTAGTTGGGTTATTTACTTGACACGACCGCTTTACTTCTTATTTGAGAAGTAAGTTTGAGCGTATCAACAGTTCGATAAGTTTTTCAAGTCCTGATTTAAAGTAGATACATATGAACCTCTTGACAGCGTTAAAATCATCAAAATCAGAGACTACATTGAATTGCGAATGTATGATTGATTTTGTTTATGCTCTACTAGAGGATATAAAGGTGCATCTACACTGTTATAAAATTTTGGGGCTCAAAGAAGAACTTCTTAACAGTGTTTTTTTCTACGGTGCATAGAACATGGAGGCACTCTACTAAGAATATTCAGTTCTCTTCAGTCAATTATTGAAGATCTGATGTTTGAGGCAACATTAGTCTTCAAAGACTATGATAAGGGTCTTCTTTTTGTTTTGAAGCCGAAGCTCAATCATGTGAATGTAGTAATCAAAATGATTCAACTACGTGATAGTGAAGCAACCTTTCTCCTGAGAGCTGATTGTCTTAAACTGATTGACTATGCTTCAGAAGAGCTGATAATCGTGACAAATTTTCTCATGGATTCATTATAGCAGTGCAAACAGCAACCTAAGATAAATGATCTTTTAACTCTTATCCAATCTGTGACTAACGAAACATGTTCAGCTGTTAAAAATCTTTTATTTTACGAAAGACGAGAAGACTTGGTCTGGGAAATGATTGCTCACATTTTCAATTGCTTCTTAAGTTCAATTTTATCAAGGAAACAATTAGACAGATGTGTTCCACCATTTGTACTTCCTCAACTGAGATACATCTGCTGAACTTTCTTCCTAATAATTTTAAGGTTATTGGTTCTTACATAAACTCCTCAAAGAAATCATCCTCTGGTCACCTGGATTTAGTTGTGATGGAGTTTCATGAATATTTTATTGACAACATGCTACTGAAGCATGAAACTGATTAGTCATTTACAGTTGCAGATGACATTAAAAAGTTCTACGATGGATTGCTCGTGTTAACATATCTTCTTGATCCTCTATCTCAATGCAGTGGATTTGGAACTATTGTAATTGAGGCCGAATCTGTGAAAAGCAACAAAAACAATTTAGTTCTTCAGCTTTTGACTGTGGCTTTCAAGTTTATCGAATGTGGGAAAAGCTTGATGGATCTATAGAAGGCCAAAGCCACTTTGGAAGCTAAAATTCTAGATCTGATTAAAAGTTCTCATCAAGAGCTTATTTATCTAAGAGTTCTTCTCATAGATGTTCTCAGGCAAGACACAGTCCATAATGTCTTAATGCATGCTGAAGTAACTGCCAACAAGATAGCAAAAATCATCAAGGGAGGAAGCACTGAGGAGATTGGGCTTTTATTATCTGAGATTGAGTCTGTCAAGGTAGAGATCAGAAAAGTATGCTTTCAATTTCTGGATGCATCACCTTACAACATGACAGAGGGCGAAGACCTTATTACATTATTATCGGAACTCCAAGACTGGCTGCTCTAATTTTATACTTGTCCAATTCCTTTTGTGAAGAACCAGATCCCAGTAATCAAAGACAAACTATTTTATTTGGGATCTTTTATTGCAGATATTGTAGAACATTGTGATATGCTTAAAGAGCTCAAAGACCTTGTGAAACATGTTCAAGATATTAAGTTTGTCTGTCTCTTTCCGATCAGGGATTCTGCACCTTCTTGGTGTTACAGGCTATATCTTTGTGATGTTAATCAATTGTTTAAGTTTGTCGAGACAGAGGTCGAAATGGTTTGTCTCAATGTTTTAGATTCTTGAAGTCATAGCTTCCCCAAGATAAATGAACTAGGATTTCTCGATTATTTCTTGGGAAAATCGGATGAGATGCTAAGTTCTAAGATCGATTCAGTTATCGACTTAAAACTTGGCCTTCCGTCTAAGGGATTTCACTCGGATGAATCCTCTTATTTACTATGGGTCTAAGGTTGAAGAAGACCCCCAAGAGTTCATCGATGAAGTCTACAAGATACTCTTGGATATGGGGTTGTCTACTAGTGAGAAGTCCGAGTTAGCCACTTATCAACTTAAGGATGTGGCTCAAGTGTGGTATGTCCAATGGAGGGATAGTAGGTCATTAAGGGGTGGTTTCAGTGACTTGGGAGATCTTCAAGAAGGATTTTCTTGATCGGTTCTTTCCTAAGGATCAAAGGGAAGCTAAAGTGGTGGAGTTCATCAACCTTCGCCAAGGAGGTATGAGTATTCATGAATACTCTCTGAAATTCACTAAATTGTCAAAATATGCTCCTTCTTTTGTTTCCGATCCTAGAGATGAAATGAGCCGCTTTGTGACGGGGGTATCAGATGACTTGCAAGAGGAGTGTCATTTGGCTATTCTACATGACAACATGAACATTTCACGTCTTATGGTGCATGCCAAACATGTGGAAGAGGCAAGGGCTAAGAAGAAGGGTAGAGATGCTAAGAGGGCAAGATATTTTGAGGTAAGTTTTTCAAAGAATAGGCTTGAGATACAAGACAAGCCTAGATTTAAGAAGCGGGTCTCTAATCAAGTTCCATCCAAGTTCCCTAAGGCTCGTGATGATAAAGTGACTAAACCTAGAGCCCAAAAGGGAAGGAATAGAAACTCACCTAATGAGAAGCCTACATGTGCCAAGTATGGAAAGGGTCTTTTTGGTGAATGCTTGGTTGGAACGGGCAAGTGTTTTGGTTGTGGCAAGAACGGCCACAAGGTTAGGTATTGCCCAAATATGAAGGGTCAAGAAAAGGGCGGTCAAGATCAAGAAATTGGTTCAAATGAGGCTCCAAATAAGAACCGCATGTATGCTCTCCAGTCTAGGGGTGAGAAAGAGACTTCTCCTGACGTGGTGACCGGTATGTTGAAAGTCTTCTCTATTGATATATATGTCTTACTTGATCGCGGTGCTACTTTGTCATTTGTTACTCCTCTAGTAGCCAAAAAGTTTGTTATTTTTCCTGATATTTTGCATAAACCTATTATAGTGTCTACTCCGGTGGGTGAGTTGGTTGTTGCAAAAAAAGTGTATAGAAATTGTCCAATAATGTATCCCAATAGAGTTTGATATGTTGAACTAGTAGAACTTGATATGCTTGATTTTGATGTCATCTTGGATATGGATCGGTTGCATGCTTGTTTTGCCTCTATTGATTGTAGGACAAGGGTGGTGAAGTTTAACTTTCCAAATGAACTCGTTGTAGAGTGGAAGGGGGGAAATTCTTTTCCTAGAGGTCGTATCATCTCTTGTCTATAAGCATGCAAAATGATCTCTAAACGTTGTCTGTACTATATTGTAAGAGTCCAAGATTTAGACTCATGAATTCCTGCCATTGAGTCGGTCCCCGTAGTGAGTGAATTTTCGGAGGTATTTCCTAATGATCTTCCCGGTATTCCTCCCAAACGGGAAATTGATTTTGGCATCAATTTGCTACCGAATACGAATCCCATTTCAATTCCTCCTTATTGGATGGAACTGGCCGAATTGAAAGAGTTGAAGGCTCAACTCAAAGATTTACTAGACAAATGCTTCATTAGACCTAGTATTTCTCCATTGGGTGCTCCGATTTTGTTTTTGAAGAAGAAGGATGGGTCCTTAAGAATGTGTATTGATTACCGCCAACTCAATAAAGTCACAATCAAGAACAAGTATCCTCTTCCTCAGATTGACGGCTTATTTGATCAACTCCAAGGGGCAAGCTACTTTTCTAAGATTGACTTGAGGTCGGGATATCACCAACTTAGGATGAGGTGAGGATATACCAAAGACAGCTTTTCGGACTAGATATGATCATTATGAGTTCTTATAATGTCCTTTGGCCTCACTAATGCTCCGGCAGCATTTATGGACCTAATTAATAGGGTGTTTTGAAGTTACCTAGATTCATTTGTCATTTCTTCATTGACGACATCTTGGTATATTAGAAAAATGAGGGTGATCACATGAACCATTTGAGGGTGGTGTTTCAAGTACTTAAAGAACATCAATTGTTTGCCAAGTATAGCAAATGTGAGTTTTGGTTGAGGTTGGCGACATTTCTTGGTCATATCATCTCTAGTGAGGGAGTTGAGGTTGATCTAAGGAAAATGGGAGCGGTGAAAAATTGGCCTAGACCATTGACTTCAATGGATATTAGGAGTTTCTTGGGCTTAGCGGGTTATTATCAGAGGTTTGTGGAAGGTTTTGCGTCCATTGCATCTTGCTAGACTACTTTGATCCAAAAGTGTAAGAAATTTGAGTGGTAGAAGGCATGTGAGAGAAGCTTCCAAATGTTGAAAGATAGGATTACTTCCGCTCTGGTGTTGACTTTACCGGAGGGTACAAAGGGTTTTGTTGTGTATTGTGACGCATCCCGAGTGGGTTTGGGGTGTGTGCTTATGCAACATCGAAAGGTGATTGCTTATGATTCTCGGCAACTTAAGGTGTATGAGAGAAACTATCCAAATCATGACCTTGAGTTAGAGGCCGCGGTATTTTCCTTTAAAATATGGAGGCATTACTTGTATGGTGTCCATGTTGATGTGTATACCGACCATAAGAGTCTCCAATATGTGTTTACCCAAAAAGATTTGAATCTCTGACAAAAAAATTGGTTAGAATTGTTAAAAGATTATGACATGAGTGTCCTCTATCACCCCGGTAATACCAATGTGGTTGCGGATGCTCGAAGTCATATGACTATGGGTGGTGTGTCTCACGTAGAAGAAGCCAAGAAAGACCTAGTGAAAGATGTTCATAGGATGGCTAGGTTGGGTGTAAGGTTGGAAGATTGTCAGAATGGTGGTTTCATGGTATATCATAACTCCGAGTCATCATTGGTAGTTGAGGTAAAGTCCAAACAACACCTTGATATATCATTGATGGAGTTGATGGAATCGGTCCTTGGCAAGCTTAATGAGGCATTCTCCTTAGGGGGATGGTGTTTTGAGGTACCAAGGAAGATTGTGTGTTCCCAAGGTAGATGAGTCGAGGGACCGGATCCTTAAGAAAGCCCATTGGTCCTGCTACTCCATTCATCCGGGTTCGACAAAAATGTACCATGACCTTAGGAAAATATATTGGTGGGAAGGTATGAAGAAGGGCATAGCGGAGTTCGTCGCTAAGTGTCCAAATTGCCAACTAGTGAAAGCCGCACATCTTAAATCGAGTGGCTTACTACAAGAAATCAAAGTTCCTACTTGGAAGTAGGAAGACATAAATATGGATTTTGTAGTGGGTTTACCTCGGACTCAAAGACAATATGACTCTATATAAGTGGTTGTGGATAGGTTGACCAAGTCTGCTCACTTAATTTCTGTCAAGTCTACGTATTCGGCGGAATATTATACTAGGATCTTCATAGATGATATTGTGTGTCACCATGGTATTCCGTTATCCATCATATCAGATCGGGGTGCACAATTCACATTTAGGTTTTAGAGGTCATTAAAAAAAGGGTTGGGTACTAAGGTGAAGTTGAGTACCGCTTTTCATCCCCAAACGGAAGGTCAAGCGGAGCATACTATTCAAACCCTTGAGGACATGATTAGGGATTATATTGTTGATTTCAAGGGAAATTGGGATAAGCATTTGCTGTTGGTGGAGTTTTCTTATAATAATAGTTTGCATTCATCCATCTCCATGGCTCCCTATGAAGCCTTGTATGGTAGGAGGTGTAGGTCTTCTATTGGGTGGTTTGAAGTGGGTGAGCATTTGCTTCTTGGTCCTGATTTGATTTATAGGACTTTAGAGAAAGTTCATATCATAAGGAACCATTTGCAAACGGCCTATAGTTAGCAAAAGTCTCATGCCGATCATAGAAGAATGGATTTGGAGTTTGAAGAAGGTGATAATGTGTATTTAAAAATTTCACCTATGAAAGGGGTGGTTAGATTTGTCAAGAAAGGGAAGTTGAGTCCTTGTTATGTGGGTCCCTATGAAATCTTGCAAAGGGTTGGTAAGGTTGCCTATGAATTGAAACTTCCTAATGAATTGGTTTCGGTTCATCTAGTTTTCCATATTTCCATGCTTAAAAAGTATATTGGTGATCTCAAGTCTATTCTTCCTATTGAGGGTCTTGGTGTAAAGGATAACCTCTCTTATGAGGAAGTTCCGGTCCAAATTCTTGATAGGCAAGTCAAGAAGTTGAGGAATAAAGAGGTGGCTTCCGTAAAGGTTTTATGGAAGAATCACCTAGTTGAGGGTGAAACATGGGAGGCCAAGGCCGACATGAAGTCCCGTTACCCTCATCTACTTGATAACTAAGGTTAGTAGTTCTTACTAATAATAAAAATAATTAATAAAAACTGAAGTTGCTTTGGTTTTTAGTAAAGTTTTGGAAAAAGTGCATTTTTGGATATTGTTACAGTGATTTTCTGTGAAATTGTGCATTTGAACTTGAAATTTTGCTCTTTGGCTTGTTTTGAGTTATGTCGTACATTTTGATATGGTGAGTCTTCATGAAATGGAATGTAGCATGTTGGTAAGTTGAACTTTGACTTAATTGACTCATGTAAAGCATGTTGAGATCATGTTGTTGTTATGAGAAAGATATTTCTCATAATGTAATGTTAAGCCTTATGTGTGGTAATTGAAGTTTTTAATTGCCTTGTGTAAGTGATATGATTAATATTGTTATGCATTGTTGTTGGTTGGGCTGATAGTCTTGAGTCTATTCCTTCCTTCTAAAGATTTTTAGTGTCATTCGGGAAAGAATAGTCCCAAGGGGGGATAATGTAACTTTTGAAAATCCAAGACGTGTCTTAAAGTCTAACATAAGTGTCATGAGGTTCAAACACTATTTCAAGGCCTATTTTAATGTTTACAAGTCATTTATGATGTTTAGGAACGAAGAACGTCCATGACGTTCGCAAACTAGTTCTAGTGAGGTGCTAGCGTGCCTAAGCCTATTTGACGAGCTTGTAGGAGTCGGAAATCCATTAAAATTGGTGAAAGGGTAGTTCATAGGTGTTTAAGTTAATACATGGTCGAAATGTCTGGGTATGACTCCCCAAGGACCAACCAAGGACCCTTGCACGTTGGTGTCAACACTGCCTTGGCAGTATGCACCCACGGAGGGTCCATCGAAGGGGCGTGTGTTGATCGACGGGGCATCGGTACCAACCGTCGACCAAAACTTATCCATTTCGTTTAAAAGTCTCAATTTCATAGTCTCTGAACTCATCGACGGATGTGCAACACGGAAGGGCACAGTGACCGTCGACTCACAAACGAACCGTTGATCGGGGTCTCGTCTGTGAGGGTCGAATTTTCCTGAACATTTAAACTTAGTTTCATTTAATTATTTAAGGAGTTAGGTGGTTAATTAAGGGTTTAAGAGAGTCTAATTAATTTAATTAACCCCCTATATAAAGACCCCAAACCTCATTAGACTAAACATAACTCACAAAACAAATCCTCTTCCTTCTCTTTTCTTTCTCTCTCTATTGGAAGACACCATTGAAGAGTAGATAGGGGAGGGTTTTTGGGGCTGTAAAGGGACTATTAACCATCAAATATTCATCAAACGTTAAGGTATGTGATCTAATTCACCTTTGAGACCTCTTTCTTCAAAGGGTTCCTTCAACGTGTTTTTAAAAATTGGGTTTTCATATGGGTTCTTCTCAATCTCGAAAATTATGGTATGAATTGTGTTTTTTTATGTTTTCTGTTGGATAGTATGAACTGATTAACATGTATCTTAACCTAATGATGATAAATGTTGATGATTTGGTCTAGTTGTAGAAGAGGACCTTCAACCCTTAACCCTAGGTTTTATTTTGATATAAATTAGGTTGTATTTGTTCAATTAACTTGGTTATGGATTGAATTGCTATTAGATGATGTTGTTGTATCAATCATTAACAAATTAAAGAGAATTGTAGCCTTTCATGCTAGTTCTTGAGAAAATGATCTAGGTTAGAAAGTGAATTGACCTAAGTATCTTGTCTTAAGCAATGATCTAGTATTGAATTGTGATATAGCGTTTATTCTAGTATTGTTATCATGTTGATTATTTATTTATGATGATCTATACCCAAAATTGGGTTGAATGAGGGTTATGGTAAGACCTTGATGATGAACTATGAAGTAGACTTGGTAAGTCTTATGATCTCTATCCTTTACTTCAAATTGTGGTTAATTGTTATTAAGTCATGATGTGATTTTGGAGTATGCCTTGTTTTAGGATTGATAGGGTGGTATGATGTTGAATTGAAATGTCTTGACTATGTAGTGAGGTTGATTAAGGTGTATATGTTATAAGGATGGTGATGACTACCAATGTGCCTTATTATGATATGAAATGCTAATATGCTCCATTTCTGTTTTACAAAAATATATATAAGTAAAGTAAAACGACTAAGTTTTAAAAAATCAATTAATCTTATGATTTAAGAAAAATCGACTATTTCTGTTTTACGAATATATATATATAAGTAAAGTAAAATGACTAAGTTTCAAAAAATCAATTAATCTTATGATTAAAGAAAAATCGACTTTCCAAAATAATAGAGCCGCCACTTGATTTTTAGTAAAAATCAAGAAACACTTAAAATTATTTTTCAAAAGATTTAAAACAGATAAAAATCAATTGAAAAGGGTTCGAAGTTTAAATGTACATTCCAAGAAGGTGTTAGGCCCTCGGAATACCCGCTAACTTGCGGTTGACTGGCGATTAATGACTTTCAAACAACTTTTCAAATTTTTAACTAAAGTAAAAGAATTTTTTTTTCGTTTGCTCAATTTAATTATTATATTATATTATGGGGAAAATAAAATAGGGGAATTACTTAAAGTGAAAATAATTCATATGTGTTAACAAGACCAATATTAAAATAAATTTAAGTAATAAACATTTATAAAATAAATATTTGTATTCTTTTTTTGAATATAAAGAGAAATGGCTATCTTAGGGATATAATTAAATTAAAACCCAAAATCAAATAAAATATGTTAGTCCAACATCATAATAAATAAATAAGAAAGGGAGGAAATATCAAATTTGGGCCCTAGGCCCAAATTCTGCTGCTGCAATTTTCAGGGAAATTGGGCCTATTTCCTTCAAAGAAATCTGCGTATACACATTACGTATACGCTGGTATACAAGACATTTGCGACCCATTTTTGAACCTTTGAAGCCTGAATTTTGTTGACCCTTATGTCATGTAATTTTTTCTGCATTTTCACGCCCTTTTGAACCTGTATATTGCCCTAGGCCCAAATTCTGCTGCTGCAATTTTCAGGGAAATTGGGCCTATTTCCTTCAAAGAAATCTGCGTATACACATTACGTATACGCTGGTATACAAGACATTTGCGACCCATTTTTGAACCTTTGAAGCCTGAATTTTGTTGACCCTTATGTCATGTAATTTTTTCTGCATTTTCACGCCCTTTTGAACCTGTATATTGCCCTAGGCCCAAATTCTGCTGCTGCAATTTTCAGGGAAATTGGGCCTATTTCCTTCAAAGAAATCTGCGTATACACATTACGTATACGCTGGTATACAAGACATTTGCGACCCATTTTTGAACCTTTGAAGCCTGAATTTTGTTGACCCTTATGTCATGTAATTTTTTCTGCATTTTCACGCCCTTTTGAACCTGTATATTGCCCTAGGCCCAAATTCTGCTGCTGCAATTTTCAGGGAAATTGGGCCTATTTCCTTCAAAGAAATCTGCGTATACACATTACGTATACGCTGGTATACAAGACATTTGCGACCCATTTTTGAACCTTTGAAGCCTGAATTTTGTTGACCCTTATGTCATGTAATTTTTTCTGCATTTTCACGCCCTTTTGAACCTGTATATTGCCGTTTCACAATGTATATCACTGTATATGTCTGTATACAAGCCATATTTTCAACTTGTTTTCACATTTCCAGAAAAGGAAACTTATTTTCTGTACGGATTTATCAATTTTCCACCTGTACACCAACTCTCCAATTCACCCCGATAGCTGACCCGATGAAGGGGGGTCGACTCAACGATATGCAAGTAGGGGAGTTCAAGGGGACTCGGATGCAGTTTCACATGCAAAATATAAAGTAAAATAAGAGATTAACATCTATGGAAGGAAATAAAGTGATGAAAAATACTAACATCTACCAGACATTATTAATAAAATAACACTTGAACAATAATTTAAAGGGAAGTTTCTGATAAGCAGTGAAGGGAATAGAAGAAGAGGAAATCAAACTCCCAAGTATAACATACATACAGATGCTTTGAACACCATCCAAGGAATCACAATGTGGACTAAAAAATTATTTATTTATTTTTCCAGACAAATCCAAATTCTTTTTTTTTAACCTTTCTATGAGTAAATAATAAAGGAGCTAAAGAGAATGAAATCAAAACATTAAGCTACTAAAAGGTAATCTAAACACAAAAAAATTCCAGCATGCATGAACCACTTTGAGAGAACGCTAAGGCAAGACTTAATGCATTTAAACACACAATGACCATTACTATTTGCACATAACTTAAGTGAATAGCAATCAAACGTCAAGTTTGAGAGTCACATGCATGTGAAATGCAAATTAATAAGCCTTTAATAAATTTATCACAAGATTAAGTGCGGGACTAAGCAGGCATCAGAAGAGTGGCTAAGATAACGAGGTTGACTCGAACAAATCAACACTAACCTACACCGACCGATAAGAAAGAGAAATGACCAACTTAAACTTGAAAAATAAGTGCCAAACCGAATCCATGGAGTGATTCTTTTGACACGTACAACAAAATATGAATATCATTTCCACGAATAGAGACAGAAAAGCATTCTGATAATTAACAAGTGAAACAAACTAACTATTGAGGCAAGCACTATAGTCACGAGCTTGAGGGAATTAAGAATGGATAAAACGAATTCGAACAGACATTCAATTAGTTCAAAACGAAATATACACTACCAGTTACCGAGAGAAATAAGGTGAGGGCTAAAGATATCACTTAGAGTACAACATATCAAGTAAAAGTATTTCGAAGCCCATAAAAACACAACTCAAATCCAAACGACTACTGGAAACTGAATGAATAAAATAACTGAGAGTTATTTACCTCTTGATGAGTAGCGACTGAGACAATAACAAACCAAGCAGAGACTTCCATACTTTCGATGAGAGCTTTCGACAGAAGAATACGGGATATTTTAAAACTGATGTTTGACATCGAAAATCTTTAATCTCGCAAAAAAAAATAGAAATCAACAACTCTTCTTATAAATTTATATAACTGTGTTTGCTTCTATTCTTCTCCTTTCTAACCCCTATTTTCCAATTCTTTTTCGCCAACTCTCTCTACCTATCTCCCCACTTTTGAATGAAGAGGGTGAGGGCCTTAAATAAACGAATATATGGGTTGATTAAAAGGGAAAACGAATTGAATTTCAAAATTTTCAAATTTTGAATTTTTCTTGAAGGGATAAGGTTGGAGAGCTGGGCAGTACTGATTCCCAACGGAATTCCAAGGAGCACCGTTCGATCTGAGGAGCAAGGACGGACGAAACACAAGATTGAGACACCTGGAAGATTCGATACGGAGGATAAGGGATGGAGAAGAGGAGACGCACGCTACTGCTGGAGGCGATTGAATCGCGGTTTCCGGGTTTGATTCGAAGAAGAAGACGAAGTAGGGCGGGTCGATTTGGTGTTGTACGTATTCTGAGATTTTGGATGGAAACTTACCTAAATATACTATATTAAAAAAATATTTACCATTTATAGCAATAATATTTTTATTTCACTTGATCACTTTTAATTCATTTATAATACAAGTTTAATACATATTACAAAAAATAATTTATTATTCACATATAATACAAATTTTATTGATGAATAATACATTTATCACACATTTTAATACACTTATAATACAATGTGACAATTTTTTACCAAACAAACATGATATGTTTCAAAAAAACAATTATAATTCATATATATTGCATACATAATTCACTTTTAATACATATTACAGATTTAACAAAACATTGCTATAAATGGTAATAAACAAAAAGTATCGCTAAAATCAGTAATTATTTTTTAAAATGTATTAATTTATGTAATTTTTCCATTTTGGATGGATGTTTTGTATTGTTTTGTAATGTTGTATTTAGTAGGTGGGTTGGGTTTTGTAATAAATGGAGGGGTGGGCTGCTGCTGATGGGCCTGATTTAGATTGGCCCAAAATGTGTCTGAAAAGGGGTTTAAGGTGAAGGGTAGGGAAAGGTTGGATCATGGAGTTTTAATAAATGACCAAATTGAGTTAGACTAATAAATTCCGCTAAACTCTAAATAAAATGGATTAGTATTAATTAATTATTAAGCTTCTTAATCTCAACAAAATAAAATATTTATTTCAATTATAAACTAAACCTGAAATATAAATTATTGTTCAAACCACACTAGTTATCTAAATATTTTACTAAAACTAAAAATAGATTTTGAGATCATTTTCGAATAATGATAAAATATACTAAAAGTTATAAAAAGAAAACAAAAAAAAAACATATTCAAAATAACGCAAACTTTATATTTTGTAAAACAAATTATTTTAATTTACTTGGAAATCAAGAAGCTCGTGAATTAATTCCTATCAGGAAGGGTAAAAATTGGGTGTCAACACTAACCTCACTTATATAAATTGTAATTAAGGAACTTATACTCATGTAATTCTTAATATCTATGATGATGATGATGTTATACAGGGTTATACCCTATGACCTAAACTAAGCTATGATTGATAATAAAGGTTTAAAAGATATTTTAATAAAGGGACTTAGTTTAGCACCGAGTGAACTTGACAAATGGGAGGTGATGACTTCCCATAGAGGAAGATTCACCTTATAGTTCTAGTATGGTGTTGGCTCCCCAAAGAGTACTTATCCAACATGAGTGGAGGCCCCAATTGCCAAGTGGTATGTAGAGGGAGAATACCTATCTCTTAGTTCTTGAACTATGTTTCCCCCATAGGAAGACTAGCTAGTGGATCCACCTAGAAAGCTATATTTATGTTTGATTTTACTTTGTCCGGTAGACCACCTTCCATCGGTGTAAGGTTTTACAACGCCGGATTCAACACTTGTCTCATGTGGTCTATATCGGTTAAGGCAAGTGTTCCCTAAATTAAAATGAACAAGTGAAGATGAACTAACTATGGTGACTTGAGAGGTTTGACTTAGCCTAGGTAGGGGTATGAGACTCTATCAATCCTTGCACTAGTTTTCCTTGATGGAAGCTTTAAAAGGTTGATATTATGTATGTATATGATAATGAATGCAAAAGATGATAGTATGATGACTTGACATGTAAATGATACTATATGGTGATTGATACTCTTATGAACAAGTGAGTGGTCTATGTTGTTAAAAGTATGATGTTATATATCCTTAAAAAGGTTATGTAATGTGAAGTTGAATATTAGCCATAGTTCTTGTTGGGTCACTTGATTGAGTAAGGTTTTGGGGATTTGCTTGGTTATTGCACTTGTTGGGTTTATGAGGATTCATGGGTAGTAGTCTTGCTTTATCATGATATGAAGAACTCTTATCCATGCTTGTGATGTAATTACTTGATTGTAGGGTTATATTAGATTATGGGTTAAAGTATGTTGACAAGTATGTTATTTGCTTTGACTTGATGAATATGCCTTTTAAATTTGTATGATTTTCCTTGATTATGCATAAGGCTTTTCAAAGAATAAAATGACATGTTTTGATAAATGTCCCTCTTCATTGACATCATTTCAAAGTATGTGTGCATATGGTCTCATACTTAGTACAAGTGGCGTACTAACCACATTTCTTCCTTTTTCCTAACCATTTTAGGTTCCGGTCGTTGAAGTGCTTTGGAAGGCGACTTGAAGAAGGCTTGGATTCTTGATCATCCAAGTAGGGGTAGGTCCTCATTGTCCGAGGGCGATGCCAATATCGAGCTTATGTTGTTGATTTAGTTTTAAGACTCTTACATTCTATCTCTTTTCATTTGAGTACGGATTGTATAAGGCCTATATGTGGCTATTTTTCCATTGATGTATGGGCTATGCCACACTTGTTAATCGTGTTAGATGGTTATGAGATGAGACAATCTTTGACGACTATTTTCTAGCTTATATATACTTATGTGCAATAAAATTAGAAGACTATGTAACCGTCCTATACGAAGGGTCTATGTATACTCGATATATATATGTTATGTGTATGTAGAGATCTATGTAAACGACCAAGTAGAAGCAAAGAAAAGTTTTAAAATTTTCTGCTAAATTTGACCTATGAATGTAATGATGTAAACTAAGAGGCTAGTCTTAGTCCTCAAAGAGCACGACGACGCTGATTATGTGTAGGGGGTAAACCCAGATGTGACATGATTGATCGAGACCCTCGCTTCTTGCGTAGCTTTTGGCATGAGCTTAATCAGCTACAATGCACCACCTAGGCTATGAGAACAACTTACCACCCTCAACAAATGGTCAATCTGAGGCTTTGAACAAATGCGTGGAGAAATATTTACGTTGTTTTTCACTATTCTCTCACTAAATAGGTTGCGATGTTACCTTGGTCAAAACATTGGTACAACACTGCATATCAGCCCTCCACCGAGATGACTCCATTTTGAGTATTTTATGGTAGAGACCCACCAACCTTGGCTTGGTACATTATGGGTAGTATCTCTAGTGAGATAATTGAAGCTTATCTAGTGGATAAGGATTATTCCTTAACTCTCCTTAAGGATAATTTATCTCGTGCACAAAATTGAATGAAAGGTCTCGCTGACAAGAGTCGAAGGGAACTAACTTACCAAGTGGGAGAATGGGTCTATGTCAAACTTAAACCTTATTGCCAACACATTGTTCGCCTTCATTGACATTCTAAATTGGGAAGATATTTGGACCTTTCAAAATCCTCAAATGCATTGGAGATGTTGGGTACAAAATAGAACTACCTGATAATGCTCACATACATTCAGTATTTCATATATTCATGCTCAAACATTGTATACATAGGTAAATCTGTTCAGCAAGTTACTCCATGGAATCTAACCGATACAACCAATATTATTTCTGAGATTTGAGGACAAGCTTCCTTTTTTCAAGAAATGAGTATTACTCTGACCCTACGAGCTGACTTGGAGGACACACTAGCGGCCACAACTGACTTGGATCTAGGACGACACATCAACATCATCGTGAACACACACACTTAATAGCAGAGTGGGATTTTCAAAAAAAGTAAGCGTGTGATAACCCTTTCCTTGTTACTGTTTCATTGATAGTTCCTTTCCGAAATCTTGTATTTCAATTAATGTTATCATACAAGTCACCTTTATTTGAGAATTATTTTCTTATTAATTTGTGGCAAAATGAGAGAACATAAAATTGTAAAAAAAAAGACTTAATAATGGCATATGAGTTTGATCAACTGACTTACATAATAATAGTAATACTTTTTTTAAAGCTATTAAGAGAATAAATCTCTACCCAAACAAAAGATTCTAAATGATTAAGCTATGGGTCATATTGTGTTTTGTATGTTCTATATTTCTATAGATATTCAATATTTCTTCTCCAAAAAAATTACTAATAGATATAAAAGATTTTGTTTTCATCCAAAAAAATAATTTTGAATTAAAGTAGAGTTATAATAACCGAAAATAAAATAGAAAATTTAGCACTAATGTAACAAAAAGAGGAACATAGAATGAAACTAACACCTAGTTTGGATGGTTACAACACGTTATACTATACAATATTACTTTGTTAGTTTAAATATAATAATTTTTTTATTGTTACTTAAATTATTCTATTGTATCATATCAGTTAATTTATCGTTTAACAACGAAAAAATCTATTTTGTGTAATTACTGATTTGGTGTGATCGCGTCGTTACCTTAATATTTTCTTATAATTATATCTTTGCTTATTATTTTGTAATAATATTTAATCTTGTCCTATATTTTTATAATAGCTTTACCACATGGCCTACTATTCTGGTAGGTTTATTACTCAAATATTGAATGTGTGACATTATATAACAACGAAGAATGATACAGTATATCTAAACATTATATTCATTAAAATAATTAATATGATACAATATGATACGATAGATGGTAAAAAATGCATCACAACAACTATCCAAACAAAGGGTAGAAGGAGAAAATGCGAATGGTAGAAGGAGTCGTTAAATTGCATCTCTCTTTCTAGAAAAAAATATTACGCGACTCTCTATCTATTATTAACACTAATTTTTTAATTAATTAATTAATTATGGGTGATTTGATGTGGCGCGACGTTGGTATCGGATGAGTAAGTTGTAAATTGAGTGAACAGTTGTAGTTTTGTAAACTTACAACTGAGTGAACAGTTGTAGTAATTGTAAACTAGTTTGATGTGATTTACTTTTTTTTTTATACAGTGTAAAAAAGAATGATATATTTTTATATTTAAGTAATAATTTAATTTTTATCTTCAATGAAATGATTTATAGTCACATAAATTCTATAATTCATTTTAGATTATAAATTTTAAAAATCTTCTTTTCTTTTTTAATTTCGTGTCGAGTCAAACTATCTTATATAGAATGAAAACGGAGGAAGTCATAATTATTTGAAAAGGTTGGTTGAGTCAGAAGAGTATGCCAGTTCAGCAAAATGTTCACAATTATTTTTTCAAGTATGCCAGTTCAGCAAAATGTTCACAATGATATTTTCACATTCCAACCCTTAAAAAGGAAGAAGTGATTTTGGTAGTCTTATCTGTCAATTTCAAAAATGACATATACTAATCTCAATATTGTTATAGGAAAAACTATTTTCATAACAATTGAGCATTATGCAAAATTAAAGGATTACAAATCTGAATCATAATAAATGTGTTGTGGCCCTACAAGTTGATTTGGAGGACACATCAGCATCCACAACTGACTTGGATGACACATCAACAACCACCGTGGATACACACTCAGTAGGAGACGGGAGAGTGGGGTTTTGAAAAAAAGTAAGCATGTGAGAACCCCTTTAACAAAGTTAGCTGATTTCATAGTGGGAACGGTGTGATGAAAACGTGGACAAGCGGAAGAAAGTGCAATTTGTGAAGTGTCAGATTTCATATAGCAAACGTAGGCATCTATTAGGCAATTATAGTTTCAGCTTGGATATCTCGTCTCTTTGTTTCTCTAGTCTCTCATCTCCTTGTTTCTTTCCTTGTTACTGTTTTGTTGATATTTATTTCCACTCTTGTATTTCTATTAATGTTATAATATAAGCCACCTTTATTTTCGAATTGTTTTCTTTAGTTTGTTGCATTGTGCTTTCATCTAGAGGTCACTCATGGAATATCACAAATTACTCAAGGCTCATTTAGGTGATTCAATTAAGAAAGTGAAGGATTTCTTCTCTAAGAAACTCACTAAGATCTAAATTATACTGATGGAGGTGATTGCCACCAAAGTTTTGATGGGAACACACCGTCATGAATCGACCATAGAGATAACTCAATAGGAACACCTGGCAGCAGGCCCCACACAGGAACAAACCTCCTTCAGTGGAATTGGGTCGATTTTGCAGTGACAACTTAGAGGCTAGGATATTCCAAGTGGGGCGATACTTTGATTTTTTATAGAATTGAGGAAGATTGAGGCTGACCATGGCGTCATTTTATCTGGTTTTATTTTATTTTTAATTAATGTACATTTATTTTTATTAAATTGAGTATGAGCAGAGTAATTGTTGCCAATATGTGTTTAAAAAACAGAATTACTAATTCCAACAAAACTTTGCAGAAACACGAAGTTATCAATGTTTAAAGAACCAATAATAAAGATGAACAAAACTTAATTCACAAAAGCTAAAATCTTTAAATGTACCAGAATCTAAAAAATTATGACAGAAAAAGATCAAGCCTGGTTAATGCATAGTGTTCCCTTAAGGAAATTATTCCCCTCTAATATCTGAGGTTTGATTTGAAATATGTCCTTCCAGGATAGAATGATCTCAATCACTAGCGTATTGATACCAAAAATCTTTGGTGTCAGCAAACCACTCAACAACAATAAAGTACACAAAGAAAATTTTTTGCAGAAGAAGAAGTTAGAAAAATTCATAAGGAAAAATTATGAAAAATGAATGGTATTTATAGGCAAAAGGAACTGGTTCTAAAAGGTTGCAACCCTTTCATAATCCACACGATCATTCATAAAAGTCAAAATCTTTCAAACGGTCATGATCGTTCCTGAAAGTTGAAACCTTTCAAAACATTCACTTCCAACGGCGGGAAATACAAATAACACGGAAAAGAATTAAAACAAAACAGGTCATGCGCGGATCCAAGTCGGGTCAGACAATTAACTAATTAATTGAAATATTTTGGTTTATTAACTAATTAATTGAAATATTTTGTCCATTTAGTTTAATTAATTATAACTAAATAATTAAAACAAACTGTGTCCAAGCCGACCCGAGCGACGACGACGACGACACTGATATACCATGGTTTCACGGTATTATTAATACTTTTTCCTTAAGTTTAGTGTGTCCAAAAGCCTTTTTGTGCTAATTTTTATATAAGTTTCTCTTTATTTGCAGGAAATCTGTCCAAAGATGAATGTGGAGATTTTGAGCGAAAAATGCAGAAGAGACCACCTACGGAGCTTGTGACGATCCATCATGCTTGTGACGGTCCGTAAGTGGCAGCGTAGTGCAGCTGCTGAAGGAAGATGGGGAAGTCTGACCAAGTGTTGGGTTACGGAGTCCATGACGGTCCGTCGTGCTTATGACGGTCCGTCCTGCAGGTTCGTCATGAAGTTCAGAGAAGTAATTCCAGTACCCATATTCCAAGAGTTTAAGTGTTTTGGAACGAAGACCCTCGACGGACCGTCGTGTCTGTGACGATCCGTCATATTTGCCGTTGAGGGTAATGAAGAGAGCAGCAGAAGAAATTGCACAAGTATAGGACGACGGAGTCCATGACGGTCCGTCGTGACCACGACGATCCGTCGCGAGGTCCGTCGACCCAGCCGCGTTTTGACAGATTTCCAGCAAATAGAGTTCTATCCTTGTTTAATTAGGTTTTTATTTTCTATAAATAGTTCAAAAAACCTCATTTTTGAGGTTAGACAATGTATTATTAGTTAGACTCTGGATTATTTGGTTAGGCTTTTGATTATCATTAGACTTTTTGTGAGATTCTTGATTACTTTGAGATTCTTGCAAATGATTGTTGGTGATTTTTGTTGATTAATCAAGCAAACTTTCGAATTTTACTGTTTCTCATTGAAGTAAGTACATGAATTCTTATATAATATATTTGAATATTGTGATTATGACTATGGTAACTAAACTCCATAACTAGGGTTGTGGGAACCATAGGCAAATATTGAGGTAAAACCTAACTAAAATAACAATTCTAGAATATTGTCTTGCATGTATTAATAATTCTTTCGCTTAGAAGTCTTTTTATCCGATGGCCAACGTTGAAACTCGCCTTAATGCTACTTGCCGGACCAAGGAGGTAGATAATAGGAAAAGAATTATCAACATAGATTTAGTGTATACTATCTAATAGGCTAGTATTGATTGGTACGAGGTAATAACTTAGTCAAATATTGAATACGACGCTTCATATGAGGTAAAGATAAGGGTTAGGATAGCAACACACGTAGCCGGACCAAGGTGCGGAGTGAAATTTTCTAAATGCCAGACCATGGATTTAGAAATATATAACTTATCACTCTGCATGCAAGATACTAGGAAAGAAATGTTATGAACCTGTGGGGAACACGTAAACCCTAGTTACTTTGATTAATTGATTAAACTCCAACATTCGAAGGTGTTAAGTGTCTCTGTCAATTTCGTTATTTACTTTCATTCATTTAGAAATAGAAACCCCCCTTTTTATTGTTTTTGCTTTCCAAGGAAGTAATTGACTGAACTGTAGTAATAATAGATTGAAGTTAAGTCTAAACTATTTTCCTCGTGGGAACGATCCCAACCTCACTAGTTGGGTTATTTATTTGACACGACCGCTTTACTTCTTATTTGAGAAGTAAGTTTGAGCGTATCAAATTTTGGCGCCGCTGCCGTGGAATATAGCTTTTAGATTAACTTGAACTTATTACTAGAGTTTAGTTGATATTTTCTTGATTTTACTTTGTTTTATTATTTTTGATTCTTTCAGAACCATCCTCCTTGTATGCCAAATACACGGAGTGGAAGAGAACCCTTGTTTCCCTACGATCACCAATTAGAGCGTACACTACGCAACATGAATCGAAACTTGGAAATCAATGATGATGATCCAAACCAGAACATCCCAGCTCCGGTTAATGTTCATGGTCAGTTGTTACCCGATGCTCCGGGTGAACACCAACAGAGGGGACAAAATCCCGTTCCACGGCCCAAAGCATACTACAGAGGCTATGATAACATAGCAGACTCCGATGGGCCACTTGTCTTGCCTCCTCTACCCACAGGCCACACCTTTGTGGTAACTAGTAGCCTGATGAAAATGCTCACTGCCAAAGGTTTATTTTCAGGGCTACCTTCTGAGGATCCACATGCCCATATAGCTAAGATAAGGGCAGTGTGTAAAAGCTGTGTAGGGAGGCCTGACTTGGACTTAGATGTAATAGGGCTTAGAGTGTTTCCTCTATCACTGACGGGAGAGGCTGCTATATGGTTCACTGAGCTCCCGTGCAACTCAATTTTCACTTGGAACCAACTAAGGGATGTTTTCTTAGCACGCTACTATCCGGTCTCCAAGAAACTAAACCACAAAGACAGAGTGAACAACTTTGTGGCACTACCAGGAGAGTCAGTTAGTAGTTCTTGGGATAGATTCACCTCGTTCTTGAGAAGTGTACCAAATCACCGTATCGATGATGAGTCACTGAAGGAATACTTCTATCGGGGACAGGATGATAATAATAAAGCGGTGTTGGACACTATAGCAGGTGGATCTTATGGGGAGTGTCCTTATGCTGAGATTGCTGAAAAATTAGAGAAAATCTCCCAGAATAATAAAGCTTGGAGTACTAGGAAGTCAGATACAGGGAGAAACACCTTTGCAGTGCAGTCCACTCACAACCCAGCCACAGATGAGATTCGCAAAGAAATGGCTCAGAAGAGAACTGAGCTTGGGTTGGTACTAAAACATGTCACTAGGGGTACAGAAAAGATAAATGCAGTCAACTACTTGTCGAAACCACCTTCTAATGATGAATGCTATTATGCGGAGGACTCCTATGCAGTAAATGAGCAGACGGGGGGTTTCCGACCGAGCGCCCAAGGCTCAAATCAGGATAATTGGCGCCAAGGTCAAGGGAACCAAGGTCGGAATTATGGTAACTACAATCGTGAGGGTCATTATGTCCGAGATGGAAGCTACAACCGCGACAACAACTTTAACAGGGGTAACTATGCTAATAGAAACGACAGGAATGGGCCCTATGTCCCTCCTCAAAATCGTGAAGTTACTCCTAGGGATGGTGGAGATAGTATGGCGCGAGTTGAGGATATGTTGCACAAAATGATGAGGAGGTTCGATGCTAGTGATGAGCACATTAAAGAGTTAAGGGGTGATTTAGCTAGTATTGGGCAAAAAGTTGATACACATGCAATTTCGATTAAACAGATCGAATTGCAAGTGGCCCAATTATCTGCGACAGTGAACACACGGCAACCGGGCACTCTTCCTAGCAACACTGTCCAAAATCCAAAGAATGATGCGCACTGTATGGCAATCACTACTCGGGGTGGTAGGCAAACCATTGACCCACCTATGCCATCTGCTGAGAAAAATGTGAGAAAGGATAATGATAAGGTGGTAAAGGGTAGTGGTGAAGCAGAGGAAAGTAATGGAAAAGATGCAGAAGTACCCATCAAGGTAATTCCCATGCCTAGGCCACCACCACCCTTTCCTCAGAGATTAGTGAAAAAGACCGAGGATGGTAAATACCGGCGTTTTATAACAATGCTGAAGCAACTTTCTATCAATGTCCCTTTGATAGAAGCTCTAGAACAAATGCCCGGTTATGCCAAGTTTATGAAAGATCTGGTCACAAAGAAAAGATCGGTCACTTTCGAGGATGATGATAGACTGCAGCATTGTAGTGCTATTGCTACAAGATCCCTCGTACAAAAGAAAGAAGATCCGGGTGCGTTCACTATTCCTTGTACAGTTGGGTCATTACATTTTGCGAAAGCATTATGTGATCTGGGGGCAAGCATAAATCTCATGCCCCTCTCGATTTACAAGAAGTTGGGTTTTGGGGATCCAAAACCCACTGCGATGCGGCTACTGATGGCTGATCGGACAGTGAAAAGGCCTATAGGGATACTCCATGATGTGCTAGTAAAAGTGGAGTCATTCATCTTTCCTACTGATTTTGTTATTCTTGATTGTGAAGTCGATTTTGATGTGCCTATTATTCTTGGGAGGCAATTCGTTGCTACAGGTAGAGCTTAGTTGATATGGAAAAGGGACAGATGAAATTTCGGTTGAACAATGAAGAAGCGACCTTCAACATTTGTAGGACCATGAGGCAGAGTGGTGAGCTCCAATCGGTATCCGCCATATCCCACAAAGAAAAGATGAAGAAGGAAAATGAACAAAAAAATGAAAAATAAGAGTTTATGATTGGGGATTTAGTGCTTTTAGACAGTTCTGGGTCGCCTTGTCTTCCGGGCAAGCTCAAGTCCAAATGGAGTGGCCCTTACTTGATTACCCAAGTATTCCCTCATGGAGCAGTTGAGTTAAAAGCCAAGGAGGGAGTGCGGTTTAAGGTGAATAGAGAACGAATAAAAACTCTATTTTGGGCATAAAGCATCGTGGAATGAAGTGATAGAGGCATACCATCTTGATGAAGTCTGAGTAATCAAGTGTCCCCAGTCGTGCCGCGACATTAAATCAGGCGCTTGTTGGGAGGCAACCCAATACTTATAGTCTTTTTAGTAGTGGTAGCATTTTTCTACTAATGAGTTTTAAATTTGCAGGCACATCACCAGGAAATTCTGCAGAGAATTACTCTGCAGCAGTCACTGACGGGTACAGTGACGGACCGTTGCGCCTGCGACGGACCGTCGCATGAATCCGTCGTACCAGGTACGTCTTTCTGTTATTTTCAAACTAGGGCACACACGACGGATCGTCACAACTGAGACGGACCGTCGGGGAATCGTCGCGTCATTAATGAGGCATACCCGACCCGACCCGGCTGGAGTTTTTTTCCAAAATCTTACCATTTAAAATCCCCAACCCCTCATTTCACCCCCATTCCTTCACTATTCCTCCTATTTCCCTCCCTTTTCAACTTCCAAAATCTCTCCCTCTTCAACCGATCATTGTTCCCCTAAAATTCTCCAAAGCCCTAAAAGTTATCATCTACTAGTCGGAGTTGCTGCTGTGGGTGTCTTCTTGATCACCAAGTACCTTTCCATCTTGTTTTTCTCCAATTCTCAGGTATGTGTCTCTAATTTCTACTCATTTATCTTGCATTTTTGTTTATCAATTAGTATTAGCCTAGTTCTTCTTGATATGTTCATTT